>NC_083348.1:102339010-102417329 GCF_019175385.1 Lycium barbarum | reverse complement strand
AGGTTTTTTTCTGATTGTAAATAATTTCCCTTGGTAAATAAAATATCTTAATTACCAAAAAAAGATTAATAATAAAGTTGAAGATAATTAAAGGCGGCGCGAATCCACGGTGGCAACTACTGAAGAATAGTGTCTGGCAACTGGTGTGTAAATATGATTTGAATATTGAATTTTATCTACTGATGATAAGTTTAGTCATTAATTTTTTAAGTGCCCTCATCTTTAAGAATTTTGTGCCTTTCTATTATGTGGCTTCACTGCAGGGACAGTAAAAGGTGGGGAAGTCTTCATCAAAAAAATTTAGGGGAATTTTATCTATGTATACGGTAAAAATCGGATGCGAGGCAAACCGGTGGAGCGAGGGGGCCGACTGATCTGCCTTCTTCGTCATTCGAACGACCAAGCCCGGTGACCCGAGCATTCGCGGTTGTTGGTCCGAGTAGCCGTTGGTCCGTGTGGCCGTTGGTCCGGGTGGCCGTTGCACGCGGGTCAAGCGCCAGTAACGTCCTGTCCTGGTCAACTACCCACCATGCGTGTGTCAGACGGCGCCGTCAGTCTAATCCCACCAAATCCGTGCAGAGTTGTCCTTATTGCTATTATTTTATTAGCTCACATCATATGAGACCCATGGAGGTCATACTATAAATAGAGCACATCCCCCTCCTTTGTAAGGGCTGGCTCCCTGGGATCAACAACATTTTTGTACTAGAAGATATATACAAATCTCTCTCTCAATATTAGATTTTGGTCCGGAATCATTGTGTTCATCTCTATTACTTGTTCAAACAAATAATACTTATATGTTAGTAGATGTATAAATCCACAGTGGTCCTCTAAGCATCATCGTTTTCTTCACATCTTAACCATACGAATCTTGTATCCATCAAATATATCGAGATTCAAACACATATCCTATACTCGCGTACAAATTCAATTGATTTACCAAATTCGGGGTAAACAGTTTGGCGCCCACCGTGGGGCTAGGATAATAGTGGTCTTTGATCTTGATCTCTATCTTACCCATCAAAATCGGAAACATCTGCTGTCCGTCTCGGAAGAAACGGACCAAATGGCTAACAGTGGGCAATCTGGTCACGTCAACAACAACGAGATCGTGGCCGAAAATGAAGGCAGCGGGCCGCGAGGATTGCCAAACCCCACTGACCCTTTAAATACTAACAATTCGATTACTTTGTCCGGGACACAAGTCCGGAAAGTACCGGATACCCCGAATGATAATATTGACTTGCGTTTAATTTTTGAAATGTTGCAGGAACAGAGAGCGGCGATTGCTGAACAGGGAATCGCAATAGCCCGGTTGCAAAATGGAGGAGATGAAGCGACCCCGGGGAAGAGGAAGGGTGTTGTCGAAATCGGAAGAAACGAGCCACGGATGGTTGAGAGTAACGGTTCCGGAGCCGGTTCCTCCACCGAGGTTCTAAAGATGCTCGAAACTTTGGCAAAATGGGTAGACTCGACCGAAAAGAGGGTCGAGACGTATAACTCCCGGGTGGATCAAATACCGGGGGCTCCACCTTTGCTAAAAGGGCCAAACTCGAAAAGGTACATTCAAAGGCCTTTTCCTCCGAGTGCGGCCCCGAAATTGATCCCGAAGAGGTTCAAAATGCCGGATATCCAAAAATATGACGGCACAACGGACCCTTGCGAACACGTGACCTCATAAACCTGTGCTATAAAAGGCAATGATATGGAAGAGGATGAAATCGAATCCGTGTTGCTGAAAAAATTCGAGGAAACTCTGGCAAAAGGAGCATTGACTTGGTACGATCATCTGCCCGAGCATTCAATCACTTCTTTCGAAACGCTCGCCGATGCCTTCATAAAAGCACACGCCGGAGCCAAAAAGGTGCAGGCTCGGAAGGCGGATATTTTCCGAATTGCCCAAAGAAACGATGAGTTACTGCGTGAATTTGTCAGCCGGTTCCAAAGGGAACGAATGGAGCTTCCCCCAGTTCCGGACGAATGGGCTGCACAAGCTTTCACAAAAGGGCTCAATGTTCGGAGCTCGACGGCTTCGTTCAAATTAAAGGAAAGCTTGGTGGAATACGGGGCTGTGACTTGGGCAGATGTCCAGAACCGGTACGAGTCGAAGATTCGGGTGGAGGATGACCAACTTGAGCTTCCCCCGGGGCCCGTAAATATGAACAAAAGTCTGGAGAGACCAAGGAAGAATTACGAACCAGAGGCCAGATCGTCGAGGGAGAGGTACCAGCCATATTCTCATCCGGAGAAACCAAGCTTCAGGTCGGACTAAGGTATGGACTCCTCGTGTTTTTCTATTGACCTCTTTCTTTTTTTTGCAAGAAGTCAAGTACCGGATAAAGTTAGAATCTAGGTCTGAAAACACGTGTTGCACTCTTTTCCTTAGTATGGTTTTGTCCCAAAATGGGTTTTCCGACTAGGTTTTTAATGAAGCAACAAGTACAACGTGTTACTCAACAAAGATAAGGGACCAGCACCCGGAAACTCGAGGTCACACCCTCCGA
Organism: Lycium barbarum; assembly: GCF_019175385.1. Taxonomy (NCBI): domain Eukaryota; kingdom Viridiplantae; phylum Streptophyta; class Magnoliopsida; order Solanales; family Solanaceae; genus Lycium; species Lycium barbarum. Next base: position 102,414,822 of record NC_083348.1, on the reverse strand, counting down.
AGTGGGGGCTTGATAGCACTCACCCGGCCTCGCAGCTCGGATAAATACTAGGGGACTTATACCCACATCGAGGTTTACCCCGGTTAGTGGAAAACGGAGGGGCTAAACAAGTCAAGACCGGACCAAACGATCATAATGAATCGTGTCCCATTCAACATTTGCTACGACAAAACTACGGCCCGGCCACAGCCTCCGATGTAAGGACCAAACGATCATAATGAATCGTGTCTCATTCAACATTTGCTACGGCAAAACTAAGGCCCGGCCACCGGCCACAGCCTCCGATGTAAGGACCAAACGATAATAATGAATCGTGTCCCATTCAACATTTGCTACGGCAAAACTACGGCCCGGCCACCGGCCACAGCCTCCGATGTAAGGACCAAACGATCATAATGAATCATGTCCCATTCAACATTTGCTACGGCAAAACTAAGGCCTGGCCACCGGCCACAGCCTCCGATGTAAGGACCAAACGATCATAATGAATCGTGTCCCATTCAACATTTGCTACGGCAAAACTAAGGCCCGGCCACCGGCCACAACCTCCGATGTAAGGACCAAACGATCATAATGAATCGTGTCCCATTCAACATTTGCTACGGCAAAACTACGGCCCGGCCACCGGCCATAGCCTCCGATGTAAGGACCAAACGATCATAATGAATCGTGTCCCATTCAACATTTGCTACGGCAAAACTACGGCCCGGCCACCGGCCATAGCCTCCGATGTAAGGACCAAACGATCATAATGAATCGTGTCCCATTTTTCATTTACTACAACAAGGCAGAAGGAATTAAAATTCTCATATGTACAAACATTTTGCAAACACAAAGTCATCAAAGGCTGGTATAACAAAATCTTGGGTGTCTTTCTGTTAAAAGGACTTCGCCCCGATGGTAACCGCCGTATTCCGGCACTGCCCCACTCACATACTCTATATCGAGGATTGTGCCCGAAATTCGACAAAGGCGACAAGGTCACAATGACCCAAGCCAAAGCTCGGCAAATTCTCCCAAAACGGGGATTGCTACATCAAAAACTTTGCCAAGGTTGAAAAAATACCGACCCTGAAGAAAATGCCTATCGTAATTCGGAGACATCTGAACTTATGAAGCATCGGATAAGTCCCACGGGCACGGTGAATTAACGACTATGAGTCGACCTGTCCTAAAACGGACCAACGATCATGACCAAAATAATGGCAAACATTCAAAACGAAGAAATAAGAAGGTAACGACGAGCTGACAGGGCCACCGGTTTCGGAAGTTATCCACTCCCCGTTACTCCAATAGATCGGAGATCTGGGAAGTGTGGGGCTATCTGTATATGGTAAAAACCGGATGCGAGGCAAACCGGTGGAGCGAGGGGGCCGACTGATCTGCCTTCTTCGTCATTCGAACGACCAAGCCCGGTGACCCGAGCATTCGCGGCTGTTGGTCCGAGTAGCCGTTGGTCCGTGTGGCCATTGGTCCGTGTGGCCGTTGGTCCGGGTGGCCGTTGCACGCGGGTCAAGCGCCAGTAACGTCCTGTCCTGGTCAACTACCCACCATGCGTGTGTCAGACGGCGCCGTCAGTCTAATCGCACCAAATCCGTGCAGAGTTGTCCTTATTGCTATTATTTTATTAGCTCACATCATATGAGACCCATGGAGGTCACACTATAAATAGAGCACATCCCCCTCCTTTGTAAGGGCTGGCTCCCTGGGATCAACAACATTTTTGTACTAGAAGATATATACAAATCTCTCTCTCAATATTAGATTTTGGTCCGGAATCATTGTGTTCATCTCTATTACTTGTTCAAACAAATAATACTTATATGTTAGTAGATGTATAAATCCACAGTGGTCCTCTAAGCATCATCGTTTTCTTCACATCTTAACCATACGAATCTTGTATCCATCAAATATATCGAGATTCAAACACATATCCTATACCCGCATACAAATTCAATTGATTTACCAAATTCGGGGTAAACAATCTACTGATGATAAGTTTAGTCGTTAATTTTATCAACACCAAACCCCCCATCATGAGAAGGCGAATATAGCCTGAATGATGGACTTCAATTAAAAAAAAATGCAGGGACAGTAAAAGGTGGGGAAGTCTTCATCAAAAAAATTTAGGTTTGTCTCTTGGCATGTATTACTTCAACAGGACAATATCAAATATGTATGCCAAGATGATTAATTTGCAAGGCCCTTAAATATGGACAAACAATTGTGAATTAAATGATACAAGCTGGTGGTGAGAATATTGAAAATATGGTAATCACCAAGTACTGATATACGCTGGTGGTGAGAATATTGAAAATATGGTAGTCACCAAGTCTTGCTCATTTTTCAAAGTAGTCCATAATTGACTTATCCCCTTTCCTTTATATGACCTCTTTCCAGATGAAGCTTCTATATTTATGGCGATTAGCTATGTTTGAAGAAGTTGACGAATTTGAGGTAAGTTGACTACTACATATGTCACAGATTCATACCCTTACTCTTTTATGTCAAGTTTGACAGGACTGCACTAGAAAAATTGAAGGTCCAACTTACATGATTCTCAACATATTTACCCACTCACTCAATAAAGGGTTAATGAGTTGTTAGAGAAGTACGCAGTGGCTAGAAGTTGTGAAAGATTGTGTCAATTTAGGGGTGAATGATGGATGTTAATGAGGGAGGTGTGTTAAGGGATTTGTGGTGCTAGAAGTGTTAATTTTTCCAACAAATTTTAATTTTGATTTGGGTTTTTTTGGTGGATCGAAGGGGCATAGCAGCAAGGAAAATAACAGTGCATGGGTCTGATTTTATAAGTGTATTAAAAGGGAACATGTGAAAGTGAAATTTAAGCTCAATTCCACATACGCCTGGAATAGTAGTTTTTCTCCTCTTATACTAAACACAATTATTGAGAAATTGTATAGTCCTTTATCTGGTAGTAAATTACGCAACATGATTTTCTAAAGTCGTTGTGCGTAATAAATTGTTTGATATAATGATCTTCATTTTATTGAATTGAAGCAACCATGTAATATTCTTTGTGAGTAGAAGAAACGTTACTCTTCAAATTTGTTTCTATTTTCAAGCAAAATCTAAACATTAGCTATAGAGATGTACTCTGGTCTTACTTATGGATTGAAAGATGCAAGTTATTCACAATTGGAAAAATAGTGCCTTGGCGGGAGTAATAATTGGTGAAGCTTTGGCTTTCACACTGGAAGATTGTTCTTAGGAACAGGTGGCGCAGTATGTCATCACAGGATCAACTATCTCTACTACTGCGAATCTGCTTATAAGAATATTTAGGTTGAGTAGAATATCGTTAGTTGGAAAGTTGTCACTACTATGTTCATGGCACTGCAGTAGGCAATTTAACTTTATGTCTGTGGATAGTGCTGTTTTTGAATTGTTTTTGTGGCATTTATTGTGCCTTATTACTTTGGGTGGATTTTGAGTGCCCCTTTATTTTGGAAGATTGTGCCACATGTTTATTTCTAATGTAGAACTTTTTATTTCTCCCACGTGTAATAATCACCATGTAGGGTAAGCACGGGTCTTAGCCTATCTAGTTGTATATACTTAAAGCAAGAAAAACACAAGTCCAAGCATCTAGTATAAAAGGCCTATATTCAATAATTTGGTTATCGAAGTTTGCCTTCATATTCTTAGATTGCAAATTTATATTTAGCTTTACTATTAACCGACTGTATACTTCAACTTTACAATTCAAATTGGCAAACAAAAATACTAATGCCCACCTCTTTGAAACCAACCTCTTCAAAAACAAACTCTGTCAAACCAAACTCTCTCAAAGAAATCAAACAAAATGTGCAAGTTAATTTCAGATCTACTGTCTACCCACTCCCTAATCACAAAAGAATCAAGATTATGCGGGCTCCATTGTTCACCCACCTCAATAGAGACAAACCAACTATTACTTTAGAGATAGCATGTACTAACATCCGTGGTAGCTCACATGGGGTCGGTGGGCCCCCTGATTCTGAGTTTCTAGGTAACATAGCTGGTTGAACCGTACACAGACAGATCAATCTAATATTGGTGAAACTCTAAACTTGACGACATACCAATTCATGCTAAAGTTTAATGTGTAACAATTACAATTAAAATTAATTTTTGCACTATGACATTTAGTACCCTTCTTTGTCCCAAAATAAGTGTCATCTTAGGAAAAATCACGTCCATTAAAAAATTAATAAATACAAAGTAGAGTTTACTAAACTATCCCTATTTATTATATGTTTTTTGATAATTGAGTATAGTAGGAAACACTTGCCCATTTTTATCTTGAATTTTTAAGGTAACACTCATTTTGGGACAAATATTTTTTTCTAAGATCCAAACCATGAAAGGACTAGAAACCTTCATCTTCTTAGATTGAAAATTTACATTTAGCTTTACTATTAACCGACTGTATACTTCAACTTTACAATTCACATTGGCAAACAAAAATACTAACGCCCATCTTTTTAATACTAGCCTCTCCAAAAACAAACTCGGAAGTACTACCGGATGAGGATAAGGTGTACATAATTCACTCAATCTCTCAAAGATGTGAGCATCCTCTGGCTCGAGGTAGAGTGTATATGGAGACTCATCATCACACAAAGGCGGGATGTGGGAGAAGTCCAGCTCTGCCCTAACTCGAAAGAGTGGGGGTTTTAGAAATCAAACGTGCCATACATAAAGTATCTTAAAAAAAGACATACTAAATAATAACAACAAAAGTCTAGTAAAGTTAATTAAATGAGATATGGTCACTTAGTAGTTAACAAGGACAAATCTGGAAAGATAAAACTAATACTTTGTTGATTATTTAAGTGAATGTTTGTCATGAATCGGAGCGAGTATTTCTTATGATCTGGGGTTCGAGAATTCAGGTGAGGAACCCACAATGAGTTTGATTTTGAGTTTCTAGGTAAGAGAAAAGGATCAAAATCATCCATAATGTTTGGATCAAAATCATACATATTCTTTCACATGGAGCACTAATAGTACATTATGTTTGCATAAGTGGTGCACTTTTAGTCACACTCCCAAATAAATTTAACGGAAAAGAACAAAAATGCCCCTGAACTTTTAGAAAACGTATAAAAATACCCTTTATTCATCTATTTTGCTAAAACTACCCCTCAATTTAACTTTTTGGCTTATTTATTTCCCTTGACTAACGGACAACACTATTTTTAAAAAAAATAAAAATAAATTGCACATGACATTTTATTACTGAAAAATTAATTTATTCTTTAAAAAGAAATCTGAAACCTTGAATTTTTTTTTTAAATTTGGAAAACTTTTTTTTAACGAGTAAAACCTTGACTAACGGACAATACTAATTTTTGTTCTTTTCAAAATGTAAAAAATTGGATTTTTATAAAAATCTAAAAAAAATATTTTTTTTTATGAAAAAACTGTGTTTAAAAAAAAACCCAGATTTTTTTTTTTAAATCTAGAATAATATTATGGAGTATTAGTTTTGCACATTTTACTTAAAAAAAAAACAATCAGTTTTTCAGATTTAAAAATTGAATTTTCTAAAAAAAAATGAGGTTTCCACCAGTTAAAAAAAGTTTTCCAAACTTAAAAAAATTCCACATGTTTTAATGAAAATCCAATTATGTTATATATATATATATATATATATATAAGGCTTACTACATTTGTTTTTTAAAGAAACGGATGTTGAAAAATTATTTTTCCTTATTCTACAAATAACGATTTTTCAGATTTCTTTTTAAAAGAATAAATCAATTTTTCAGTAATAAAATGTCATGTGCAATTTATTTTTATTTTTAAAAGAAATAGTGTTGTCCGTTAGTCAAGGGAAATAAATGAGCCAAAAAGTTAAATTGAGGGATAGTTTTAGCAAAATAGATGAATAAAGGGTATTTTTATACGTTTTCTAAAAGTTCAGGGGCATTTTTGTTCTTTTCCGTTAAATTTATTTGGGAGTGTGACTAAAAGTGCACCACTTATGCAAACATAATGTACTATTAGTGCTCAATGTGAAAGAATATGTATGATTTTGATCCAAACCCAAACATTATGGATGATTTTGGTCCTTTTCTCTTCTAGGTAACATAGCTAGTTGAACCGTACACAGTACAGATCAATCTAATATTGGTGAAACTCTAAACTTGACGACATACCAATTCATGCTAAAGTTTAATGTGTAACAATGACAGTTAAAATTAATTTTTGCACTATGACATTTAGTACTCTTCTCTGTCCCAAAATAAGTGTCATCTTAGGAAAAAACACGTCCATTAAGAAATCAATAAATAAAAAGTAGAGTTTACTAAACTATCCCTATTTATTATATGTTTTTTGATAATTGATCAACATTAAAGAGGACTACTTCTTTAATGCGAAAAGTATATATAGTAGGAAACACTTGCCCATTTTTATCTTGAATTTTTAAGGTAACACTCATTTTGGGACAAATATTTTTTGCTAAGATCCAAACCATGAAAGGATTAAAAACCTTCATATTCTTATATTGCAAATTTACATTTAGCTTTACTATTAACCGACTGTATACTTCAACTTTACAATTCAAATTGGCAAACAAAAATACTAACAACCACCTCTTTGAAACCAACCTCTCCAAAAACAAACTCTGTCAAACCAAACTCTCTCAAAGAAACCAAAGAAAATGTGCAAGTTAATTTCAAATCTACCGTCTACCCACTCCCTAATCACAAAGGAATCAAGATTATGCGGGCTCCATTGTTCACTCACCTCAGTAGAGACAAACCAACTATTACTTTAGAGGTAGCTTATACTAACATCCGTGGCAGCTTATATGGGGTCGGTGGGCCCACTCGGAGGGGGGGGGGGGGGCGGTTGCAACCACCTACGCCCCTTCGTGGGAAGTACTATCGGATGAGGAGAAGGTGTACATAATTCACTCAATCTCTCAAAGATGTGAGCATCCTCTAGCTTGAGGTAGACTGTATATGGAGACTCATCATCACACAAAGGCAGGATGTGGGAGAAGTCCAGCTCTGTCCTAACGCAAAAGAGCGAGGGTTTCAGAAATCAAACGTGCCATACATAAAGTATACTAAAAAAAAAAAAAGACATGCTAAATATTAACAACAAAAGTCAAGTAAAGTTAATTAAATTCATTAAATGAGATATGATCACTTACCAGTTAACAAGGACAAATCTGAAAATATAAAACTAATACTTTGTTGATTATTTAAGTGAATATTTGTCATGAATCGGAGGGAGTATTTCTTATGATCTGGGGTTCGAGAATTTAGGTGGGGAACCCACAGTGAGTTTGATTTTGAGTTTCTAGGTAACATAGCTAGTTGAACCGTACACAGTACAGACCAATTTAATATTGGTGAAACTCTAAACTTGACGACATACCAATTCATACTAAAGTTTAATGTGTAACAATTACAGTTAAAATTAATTTTTGCACTATTACATTCAGTACTCTTCTTTATCTCAAAATAAGTGTCGTCTTAGGAAAAAATACGTCCATTAAGAAATCAAAAAAGAAAAAGTAGAGTTTAGTAAACTATCCCTATTTATTATATGTGTTTTTGATAATTGAGCAATATTAAAGAGGACTACTTCTTTAATGTGAAATGTATATATAGTAGAAAACATTTGCCCATTTTTATCTTGAATTTTTAAGGTAACACTCATTTTGGGACAAATATTTTTGCTAAGATCCAAACCATGAAAGGACTAGAAATCTTCATATTCTTATATTGCAAATTTACATTTAGCTTCACTATTAACCGACTGTATACTTCAACTTTACAATTCAAATTGGCAAACAAAAATACTAACGCCCATCTTTTTAATACTAGCCTCTCCAAAAACAAACTCTGTCAAACCAAAATCTCTCAAAGAAACCAAAGAAAATGTGCAAGGTAATTTCAAATCTACTGTCTACCCACTCCCTAATAACAAAGGAATCAAGATTATGCGGGCTCTATTGTTCACTCACCTCAGTAGAGACAAACCAGCTATCACTTTAGAGAGGGCTTATATTAACATCCGTGGTAGCTTACATGGGGGTCGGTGGGCCCACTCGGGAGGGGAGCGGTTGCAACCACCTCACGCCCCTTCGCGGGAAGTACTACCGAATGAGGATAAGGTGTACATAATTCATTCAATATTTCAAAGATATGAGCATCCTCTGGCTCGAGGTAGACTGTATATGGAGACTCATCATCACACAAAGGCGGGCGGGATGTGGGAGAAGTCCAGCTCTACTCTAATTCAGGTGGGTAACCCACAGTGAGTTTGATTTTGAGTTTCTAGGTAACATAGCTAGTTGAACCGTACACGGTATAGATCAATTTAATATTGGTGAAACTCTAAACTTGATGACATACCAATTCATGCTAAATTTTTATGTGTAACAATTACAGTTAAAATTAATTTTTGCACTATGACATTTAATACTCTTCTCTGTCCCAAAATAAGTGTTATCTTAGGAAAAATTACGCCCATTAAGAAATCAATAAATAAAAAGTAGAGCTTACTACACTATCTCTATTTATATATTTTTTTTGATAATTAAGCAATATTAAAGAGAACTACTTCTTTAATGCGAAATGTATATATAGTAGGAAACACTTGCCCATTTTTATTTTAAATTTTTAAGGTAACACTCATTTTGGGACAAATATTTTTTGCTAAGATCCAAACCATGAAAGGACTAGAAAACGAAAATTTGTAGGGCAAAAATATTGAAAATACATAGAAAAGTGAGATTGAAAACGTAACTAGAACACCCAACATTGAGAAAAAGAAAAGTGAAATTGAAAACGTAACTAGAACACCCAACATTGAGAAAAAGAAAAGTAAGATTGAAAACGTAACTAGAACACTTAACTTGAGAAAAAGAAAAGTGAGATTGAAAACATAACAAAAAAATGAAAAAAAGGAGGAGTCTGAGTTTTAGAAGAAAACCCTTAAAGTAGCAGCGGATTGTGGATTTGCGAGAGTACCACCGCGAGTAGGGGATATCTGGAAATTGAAATTTATATTTAGGACCAAATAGAAAGAAAATTGAACAAATTTAAAACCCAAAAATGAAAAGAGGCATGATTAGCAACAAACCCTAGTAGAAGTAGACGACTCTCCTATGTGTCAAACCCATTTTTTGGGAGGGTACTGTGAGGTGGTGGAGCTGGCCCTAATGGCGGCATCGCCAGCGACGGCGGTCAATACAAGTCCTTGCTAGTTGTTGTTGCCAGCGACAGCGATCGTTACAGCTCCTTGCTGGTTGTTGTTGCCGGCGACGACGGTCGATACAAGTCCTAGTTGGTTGTTGTTGCTGGCGACGACAGTCGATACAAGTCCTTGCTGATTATAACTCCTTGCTGGTTGTTGTTGCCGACGACAGCGGTCGATACAACTATTTGCTGGTTGTTGTTGCCGGCGACAGTGGCGGAAATGGGTGGTAGAATGGTCACAGTCGGTTCCTCCAGAGATGAAGAGGTGGTGGCATAGCCACTAATAGTGCTTCTCTCAGGTGACGGGTCAACCGTCTTTGCCCTAACGGAGACTGCAGTAGCAGTGGAAACTCTAGGTGAGAAAACAGGGTGGTTGGTTTTCAGCGGCGGAGCTACCACCACTGGTGAGTTCGTCGGAGACGGTATCCATTTCTTCTGTTGAGAATATTTGGTAGCACTTGAATACTTATATTATATAGAGTATGAAAGCTACAAATAGATCGACGGGAATATTTGGCTACATTTAAATACTTATTTAGTATAGAGTACGAAAGCTTGAATCCCTTAGATGATGCTCCCGTATGTTGTGCAGTACCTAGACATGACAAGTTCTTCATATTAAGGGTCTGTTTGGAAAGCCACGTGTAATTAAAAAAGCGCAGTAATCATACAGTATGGTAATTACAGTGCATAGCGTAATCACGATCTAATTCCCATTGTCACGTTTGGATGGACAAATTCAATTATACAGTTAAATATTAAAAAATGTCAGATTAACACATACTCTTTATCCCAATTTATGTAACAAACTTTTCTTTTTATTTTGTACCAAAAAAAAATTACATTTCTATATTTTGAAATAATATTTACATCCACACAGTTCAAAAAGTTTTTTTTTTCTTAAATTTATGGTTAGTCAAATAGTGTCACATACAGAGGAAGTATATATATATTATACAGATTCTTGTTATAATTCAGTAATCTATTACTGAGACCAAATGACTAAAAGATTGAAATCTAATTTTTAATACTAATACTTCACTAATTCGTTTTTTAGATATTAATAATTTTTTTATTTTTTTTAAGAAACTGACGGACAGAGCAGATTTTTTTTTTTTCAAAAGCTGGTCAAAGTTTTAAAAGACCGACGGACTGAGTTAGTATGTCCATTTTAATATGCTCAGATTGAGCTCTTCTCCTCATTTTCACTTTTCACTCCAAAAATATCAAAAACCCCATCGGTGCCCAGCCGACCCCACCTCGTTTTTCAAGTTTGTGATTCTTAGATTGTAGGTTTAATAGTAGTTTATTTATGCAATATTTGGGATGTTATTGATGCTTATGAGTTTGAATTTGTCAAAAAATCTACACTTTATTTGTCCAGAATGTGTAGGGATAGTTTTTAAAACTTTTTTCTTGAATTGTTTTGAGATTCTAAGGTTGTAGGTTTAGTGTTAGTTTATTTATGCAAGATTTGTGATGTTATTGATGTGTATGAAGTTGAATTTGATAGAAAATGTACACTTTATTTGTCAAAAATATGTAGGATCACTTTAGATTTTTTTTTTGGTTGAAATTGACTATATTTATGTTCAATATCAATATGAATGAGTTAGTTTATTTAAGGGAAAATACATTAAAACCCTCCCAACATATAGCCGGATTAATTATGACGCACCCAACCTTTGCGGGCGACCTATTACCCCCCCCCCCCCCAGTCTACATTTTTCTGTATTTTTGTAACATTTTCTGGCTGACGTGGCAAAACAAAAAATGAATCCCAGTTGCACAGTGGAGAGTGTTGCACACTCTCCACCACGTCACTGCCACGTCACCGCCACTTTTTTTTTTTCATTTAATAATTCAAATTAAAATAACACATTAATAATTAAATTAACACATTAATATTTAAAATAACACATTAATAATTAAATTAACACATTAATAATTAAATTAACACATTAATAATTAAAATAACACATTAATAATTAAATTAACACATTAAAATAACACATTAATAATATCTCACCCACCCCCACCCCCACGTCACCGCCACGTCTCCGCGTGTTGCTGCTGCTACTGGCGGCGACGGCGGCGGTGTGGCGGCGGCAGCAGCGGTGGTTGAGGAGAAAGAAGAAGAAAGAGAAAAGGGAGAAAGAAGAAGAAAGAGAGGGAGGGTGGGGGTGAAATATAAATAAATTTTTAAAAATTATTTTTTAATATAAATAAATTTTTAAAAATTATTTTTTATTAAAATATCTCGTTTCACTCGCCATATTTTGTTTTGCCACGTCAGCAGAAAATGTTACAAAAATACAGAAAAATGTAGACTGGGGGGGTAATAGGTCGCCCGCAAAGGTTGGGTGCGTCATAATTAATCCGGCTATACGTTGGGGGGGGGGGGGTTTAATGCATTTTCCCTTTATTTAATATTGTTTGTAATGTTATTGCTCTTGAGTTTGTGAAAAAATGTAGAGGTTATTCGTTAGTTTTGAATTTTGATGGATGGTTATGGTTGAGATTGTTATTTCTTAAGTTATTAGAGTTAGAATTACACATAACATAACATTTGAACTACTACAAATTAGTTTAAGTTTAATTAACAATGCAACCTAACTTATAATTTAATAATTATATTTTGTGGGCATTTTTGTAGATGGATTATCGTATGTGGATGCAATAGGAACAATGCACTCTACTCCGTCTCCTTTTTTTTAGTAGTGAGAAAAAAGATAAGAGACCTGTAGATCCTAATGCTACTACTAGTCAGTCCATTCCCTCCGTTCCACATATGCACTGTACTCTGCCTCCTTTTTTTATGCTTGGTTCTACTATACAACCCCAGTCTGGTCAGTGGATCTACCAGGCGCCACCCCCCTAGCCTCCCTCATTTACCCATTATATTTTTATACGTACAAGTATGTATTTTCCACCATGGGGCTGCTCTCCGTCTGCATCGGCAACTTTGTATCCTTCTCTTTCTCTATGTTGTTCATCTCCCAATCTATCTAATTTACACCTTGGAGATAGCAGCTCTGAGCCGGAGTCACAACTATCGAAACCAGCTCTGAGCCAGACTTAGACCCATCCTCCTTCAGCTTATGTACGAGCACCTGCACCTGCATCGGCACCGGCAAATGTTGATCATGGTCTACAGCCAGGAGATAGAGATTCGATGGGTCGGATTTTCATCGTGTCTGAGGGAGCTGGGTAAGATTGCTTTTTATTAAGTTTTCATAAAGTTTTTATCACCTTAATCTTTTATGAGTTGAAATTTTTAACTGCAGGTTCTATCCAGACAAAGATACAACAAAAGCCATTTTGGATGTTGTTCGGAAGCTTTATGGCAATCGATTTTATACTTCGTGGGGTGAAATTCCATATGATACTCGACAAGCTATGTTTAACGAGTTTATGGTATGCATCTTATTACATATTTCATAACTTTAATTTACTTCTTATATCATCTAACATTAGCCATTTGATTTGCAGATGTTGTGTACATGGGATCCAATAAACAATAAAAGGATTGCTGCAAACTTTGAGGGGAAGGGGAGGGCCAAGTTGTCGGACTGGTTTTCGAGGGCTAGAAAGTATATGAAGAAGCCCGACTGGCTAACCGACGGATAGTGGGAACAACTTAAAGCATATTGGCGAACACCTAATTTTTGTAGCCAAGTCTGAGCAGGCAAAGGCTGGCCGTGCATCCCAGAAAGGTGGCTCTTTGCACATTGCAGGTACAAGAAGTCAGGGGCACGTGGCTAATAAAATGGTAAGTAATTTTATACTTTTAAAGTTATGTACGAACAAGATGTTATTAATGAGTTATTAATTATATCTTTAGCTTTTTGTAGAAAGAGCTAACGGGACAGTTGCCGACTCAGGATGAGTTATTCCTAAAGATCCACACAAAAAAGAAGAAGCAAGACACAGATCCGGTCGAATGGGTCGAAGGCAGGGCTCAGGAAGCTTATGTAAGTGATAATTTTATTGTTTAAGTAATTATATAAGACTAATTATGATATGTTTGTTATATACTGGCTTTTATTTTTAAATATACAGAATCAATATATGCAACAAGTGTAGGAGTACAACCAAACTCAGCCTGAAGGCGAACCGACCTAGCTTTCACCGAAATTGGAAATAGAATTGTGGTCTTGAGCAGTTGGTGGAGTAAAAAAGGGTAGAGTGTACTGTCTAGACCCAAGAAATAACTTAAGTCACATTTAGTCAGGACTGCGAGGGTCTTCTCGACAGGCCGAGGGAGTTGATGGCGTTTAGAATAAGTAAGCTCGTAATTTAGTTGCAAAAAGTTTAGAATAATGTAAAAAAAATTCCTGTACTATATTAGGTTATAAGTATTTTTAGATGAGTGGATCGATTTGAAAAATAGTCTCTAAAAGATAGCTAGTGTCACGCCCCGAACCATGGTCTGGGCGTAACACGGCACTCGGTGCCTGACTGCATGTGACCGAGCGAACCACGTGGCTTGCTGAACCATCATGAGGCATACATGAGCGGAAATATAACGTGAAGTACATGATGAGCTTTTATAAAATATAGTAAGTCATAATATTAAACATAAATACTTGATTAAATCATGAATGCGGACAATATCATAAATGAGCCAAACCGGCTAACCAACTCTGGAAGTCTAACATGACACTTGTCTTGTAATCATGATTTCACGAAATAACTTGTAAACATGGTTTCATGAAATAACTTGTATTTAGTATGTATGTATCTTGTATCATGGCATGAAAGTAATTATATAATATAGTTGCATGAAAACTTGTAGACATATAGGATATTCATGACATAATCATTCTTAGTCAAAAACATGCATGCAAGAACCCATGAAATACAAAATATGAGTTTTCATGGATTACGGACAGATTCTCAATAATCATAATGAGTATCAAGAACACAATGACAGAATAATAGTAATTCAAACATAATGTAGTCATAGACATGGACCTAGGGTTATCATGAGCATAGTATAGAATAGAAACCCTAGTTTTGTAAAGTTTCATACTTTATGGATTAGGAGGCGTGGGGAAGAACAATGATGTTTCCACACGTAGATAGTAACTCTACATACCTGGTGATGCTCCAAACTTGAATTAAAGATTTTGACTTTGAAGAAGATTTCCAAAATCTTGAATTCTTGAACCTTGAGATGGGTTTTCTTGAAAACCCTAGTTTTGAACAATGATTTCTTGCTTAGATTACAAGGAATTAGGGACTTGAATTCAACCTAGAATCATGATAAAACTTACCTGGTAGGGTTCTTGAGGCTTGCGACTTGTTCTTTCTGACTTTAGGGTAATTTTTCGTGACTAGGGGTGTTAGGGAAATAAACCCCAAGCTTAAATATGACTTAAAAGGCGAAATCCCGACTTTTTGACCCGAACCCGACCTGTTACGTGATGGGTCCGCGATGCGGGGCCATCGCGCGATGTTCTGCAGGTAAATACTCAGATTTGCGTGATTGGTCCGCGATGCGGGGCCATCGCACGCGCCCCCACGTGCCTGAAAAAGCGACGTGTGTCGGTTCTGCACCGTGTTCAGTAAAATGGACATAACTTCTTGTACACAGCTCTGTTTGGGCTCCACAATATACCGTTGGAAAGTTATTTTAAAGGGATACAATTTTCATGTTTTAAGTTTCCTCAAATTCCCAATGGATGTTCACTAAATTTTACTGGAAGGAAGACGTATCGAAAACTTAGCCGATTCTATAGAATTTTAAGTGCCTTACTATTAGCCATATTGAGACGATCATATCTCCTTGCTCCGATCTCTGATTGGCTTGGTCCTTATATCGTTAGAAAGGTATTTCTACATACTACAACTTTCATTAAGGGTACTTTCCCCAATTCCCAACTAATCAAGGAGTTATCGCTGTCCGAAATAGGCCTATCAACCATTTTCGCAAAACGTTCAAACCTTCAGTTTTTTTTCTTTCTAAAACTCTAATGATATGAGTCTAACCTTAGTTTCAAGATACGGGGTGTAACAGCTAGCAATGAATTTTCTTAGCAGAGCTTTTTTTTCTTTTCAAAATTTTCACGTTCAACTCATCTATCACTCTTGTCTAGTAGTCACATAGTAGAAATTTAACGGGCCAAAGTGAATCAAAACACCTAACAATTAAGCATACCAAAAAAGAGATAATATAGCTTCTTCATACTTATTAATCTCATGTAACACTCCGTAACTTCGGGTTTAGGTGTGAATGTGTAACAATTAGTATTAAGATGACATTTGGTCATATGAAGTCCTTTTGGGATGAGTTTGGATGGAAAATAGTCGTTTTGAAGTCAAACCCAATAGTGATGTTCATAAAAGCTCTTAAATTCATCTAAGTCTGAGATACGCTGTACTTATGCCCAGTTTTTGGGTAGTTTTGTTGGGAATTTGAGAAAACCCAAAACATAAAAGTTGTAATTCATTGAAATACCTTTCCCACCATATATTATGGAGTTCAATCGGAGCTCTGTGCTAGGAGTTATGCCTATTTTACTGGGCACTACGCAGTCTGCGCGATGGCACATCGGAATCAGTGTTACTGCCATCGTTGTGCGAAGAGAGCCTCCAGCTGCGAGGCTACACACCGAGAACGACCCTTTTAAAAGCCTAACTTTGTTATAATTTTTCCCCACTTCTTTTTGACTGAATTTTTGGAGGAAAAGAACCCTAGAGATCTCCCTCAATCCCTAAGGTGAGTTCCTAATCCATCTCTATCAATTCTACACCAAATTCAATCCTCTTTGACATTAGTTCATCTTCCCAAACCCTAGATTCTTGAAAACTAAAGGAAAGAAAAAGAGAAGGGGCGAAGGGGATTCCATCAAAAGGTAAGACTTCTGATTTTTATGAGATTATTAATGAGGTTTGGACTAGTGTAGAGCATACTACAAGATTAACATTCACTAATGATTCACATAAGGATTGAAGAACAAGCTTTAAGGCTAGAAAAGCCCTAGTTTTTCGAATAAGGGTAGAAATTCCTAGAATTGTTTAAAATTTTAAACTTTATTATTAATAACCATTGTAGAACGATTGTTGAACTTGGAAGAACCCGTTTGCTAGATTTTAGCGGAAATTAAGGTATGTCTACTTTTCAACAATCTTCTTTTTGAAGTATGTTATCTTGTTTGAAACGTGTAAATGATTGTTCGTGACTTGAAATATTTCTTTGGAATATGAACATGATTAAAACTCTTGTTTGAAGTTCTTTTGGAATTAAAGATAATTTTTTTTAGACAAGGTCATGTGTGTGTAGGGTCAAGCCAACACCGAACCTTATACGAACTATACTTCTTTGTGAAACTCGTTTTCCCCATAATTGGATGATTGAAATCATTTTTCTAAAGGTTGGACCTTAAATTTATTTTGTTGTTGAATGGACTTCTTGAACTTGAAATTTAATAAGAGGTATGAGTAAGATTTCTTCATTGGTTATGACTTGAAATGTCTCTATTGTGAGATGATGACTTGAGAAGTAAGATTCGGATCTAAGCCATGATTGATGATTCGGTTAATATGCCATGATTTGTATTTTGTTTGGGTTTGGGCCTGTATGGGCAAACTGTGCAAAAGTTTTTTCCAAAATTTGAACTGAAATTGTCTAATAGAAACAATATATTTTAGTTAAAACTACATTTTCCTTAAACCTAATTGGCAGAATGTTGCCATCGGAATAAAGCAAATAGCAAGACAACAATAGCGACGAACATAAGTTTGCAAGAAGAGAGAATAACAACATTTCAGAAAGAAAACACTAAAACTAGAGGTGTACATGGATCAGGTTGGTTTCGGATTTTTCAAATACCAAATCAAACCAATTGCGTCGGGTTTTTATATTAATAAACCAAACCAAACCAATAAAATTCGGATTTTTCAACCTCGGGTTTTCTCAGGTTTTTCGGGAAAAGTCTTCATACAAAACATATAACTTTTACTTCAAATATTTCTTTAGTCCTAGTAAGATACGATTATATAATTAAGATGTTTCTTAAGAAAATTACACAAAATGTCAAATGAGTGATGACATTGTAGTAAAATATTCAACAAAAAAAGATAATAAAATCAGTTAAGAATAAATATTGCTAATTAACAGGCCATAAAGAAAATGACCATAATCTAAAAATATGAAATCATGCTAAAATAAGCACGGCTAATAAGTTTAATTACATGACAAAGAAAAAAAATTAAAGTTATGTATTTTCACTGTCTAAACCAATTATGCAAAAACTAAAGAATAGATATCCAACATTATTGTCATTCCTACTGTTAGAATTGAATTTCTTTTGTTAGCATTAGTGTTAAGTTGGTTTTGATTTGTCTTTATTTGAGTTATTAACATCCATGGGATATAAAACTTATTGATATTCAAAATTCTAAGTTCAAGTTTGAAATACTATGATAAAAGACAAAAAAAAAATATGAAAAAAAATAAGAAATATTTATAAATTACATTGCAAATAAATATTTTTATGTGTAAAATATTTTAAAAATTGAATACATGTAATGTTGGGTTGGTTTGGTTCGGTTTAACTTTTTTTAGCTAAAACCAAACCAAACTAATTATGATCGGACTTTTTTCTCAACACCAAACCAAGTCAAATCAAACCACTAATCGGTTTTTTTTTCTCGATTTGACTCAATTCATCGGTTTGGTACGGTTTGTTGATTTTCTTTGTACACCCCTAACTAAAACCATAAATAAAGTTTTTTATGTAATCCATTATACTCATCAATCTTGTCATTCAAACGACTCTCTTAGCTTGTTTTTTCAAGCTTGGGAATCAATTTGGATTGGGTGTCTATATATACTAAGCGCCGTGGGGGACAAACACGGCTCTCCCCGGTTGTACCAAAAGCTATATAACTTATACATTTTATTCAGCTATTTTTATATCCCATGTAGACATGTGTCATAGTACTTAATATTTATTCCCTTCTCATGTATAGACGTATGCATTTCAAATTTAATTCTCCGACATATTTATTTCCTCCGTACACTTTTACTTATTCACTTTTGACTTTTCGGGTTATATCTGAATATTTATTCTCTTCTCATATATAGACATATGCAGTTAAATTTTAATTCTCCTACACAAATTTATTTCCTCCATGCACTTTAATTTGTTCACTTTTGACTTTTCACATTCTTTGAGAATTAATAAATCCCACGTGGATATATGTCGTAGTACTGAATATTTATTCTCTTCTCATATATACACGTGTGCACTTCTATTTTAATTCTCCGACACATATTTATTTCCTCCGTGCACTTTTACTTGTTCATTTTGACTTTTCACGTTATTTAAGAATTACTAAATGAAGTACTCCTTCCGTCTCATATTACTTGGCCACATTACTATACTTGACTTACACGTTCTTTAAGAATTAATAAAAATGAAGTACTCCTTTCGTCCATATTAACGTAGACATGTGTCATAGTACTTAATATTTAATTCTCTTCTCATGTATAGACGTATGCACTTTAAATTTAATTCTCCGACACATTTATTTCCTCCGTGCACTTTTACTTGTTCACTTTTGATTTTCGTGTTCTAGCTAAATATTTATTCTCTTCTCATGTATAGACATATGCAATTCAATTTAATTCTCCTACACAAATTTATTTTCTCCGTGCACTTTAATTTGTTCATTTTTTATTTTTCACATTCTTTGACAATTAATAAATCTCACATGGATATATGTCATAGTACTGAATATTTATTCTCTTCTCATGTATACACGTGTGCACTTCTATTTTAATTCTCCGACACATATTTATTTCCTCCGTGCACTTTTACTTGTTCATTTTTTACTTTTCACGTTATTTAAGAATTAATAAATGAAGTACTCCTTCCGTCCCATATTACTTAGCACCATTACTATACTTGACCTTTTACATTCTTTAAGAATTAATAAAAATAAAGTACTCCCTTCGTCCATATTACTTGGCCACATTACTAAAAATATATGTCTATTTTTCTATTCTATATTTATCTTCTTTTCTATTTCTATTATCCCTATTTTCCTTGTTTGTCAATATTTTAAACGTAAAGAGAGGACGAACAATAGCAATGCAAATTTGCACCAAAAGTTATTTTAATGCTCCTACACATAACTTGTTCACTTTTGACTTTTCACGTTCTTTGAAAATTAATAAATCGAGTATATATTTTATCATAATATCCATATTTATTTGTATATAGTCTCAATAGCCTCATAAAATAATTTGAAAATGAATAATTAATGTGAAGGGTAAAATAAGAAGAAGATTTTTTTTTTCCTTGATATGTTAAAATCGACAAGTAAAAGTAAAGGGAGGGAGTGACATTTAGCCCTGTTTTCCTTCATTGTCAATACTTTACTTATTTATTCTCCTTTGCAGTCTCTGATTATTGTTTCTTTACATTTATAAAATGTATTACTTTATATTTTCATTTCAGAATTAAAATTTGATGATTAATGATATAACATATATCTTTCTAATATTGATTTATTTGTAACAATTAATATAAAAAATTATAATATATTTTTTAATTAATTTAATAAAAATATTTTAATCCAATATATACAACAAAATGGTTTTTATGTTTGGATCTAAATAGTTACTTAATTGAAATAGATATCAACCTGTCGGTATACATATAAAATATTAAAGAATTTAAAAGAAAAAATTTAGAATCAAAATATTAATTTTCCCTCATATTCTTACTAATTTTCTTGTACATCAATGAACAACTTTCATTGTCATGATAATGATAAAAAAGTCCGACTCTTTCCATCTCAAAGACTTTTAATTACAACTAAAGTGATGGTACATAAAATACATTTTGTATATATAATAACAATTAGAATGTTTTTAAAAGTTATTTTCAAAATACAAACCTTAAATTAAAGTGAATAGACATGTTTGGCCCGTGCATTGCACGGGCATATATTGCTAGTTTTATGAATATTTACGAAATAATTCTTAAAATTGAGAAAAGAAAGTTTTTGAGTGAAAAGTTAAGTCTCTATCTTTTTCTAAAACTCTGCTAATTTTACCACGGGTTATTTTGCCAATTTTTTCTCTCGTTTTCTTAACGAGGAAACCCGTGATTCCCTTATAAGGACTATTATTATTAATTTGTTTGTGGTAAAGGTGTGCGGAAGTCCATATCTGCATCAATTCAACTTTCTGCCCTTGTAAATCAAAATATTTTTTAAGCCCTTAACATTTAAGGGTTCCCCAAAATATTTTTTAAGCCCCTAACATTTAAGGGTTGGGGAACGATATTCCCTCCACATATTAAATGGGAACGATAACCCCCTTATGTAATATTTTCCGGTGAAAATTTTCTTTTTTTGAGTAAAGGTCTTTTTTTTTCCTTTTTAGAATTAAATTACATAAATATATAACTCTTATTATTGTCCCATTCACCTATTCCATTGAAAATAATGTACTTATCTTTTAGGATATAACAACTACTTGAAGTATTTTTTAATAAATTTCAAGTTACGTGACATTCATTTTATCAATAATTTTTCATACGATATGTTAATAACAAATGTTATATCAATAACTTTTCCTCCTTAATTTTAATTAGTTGGATATAATTGGTGTTTAAAGTTTCTGAAAAAAGATTGTATGAACTATATTTTAAAAAAATCTTGGTTTTCTCTTCAAGAACTAAGTTAATTAGGATATATTTAGGACATTTTTCACACCATTCAATACTTGTATCTTGGACATATATAAATCTCATTCACCGTGAGCGTTTTATGCCAAATTACAAATTTTGATAAAATTCTACTCTCCATCCCAACTGATTTGAAAACTTTGACTAGACACAGAGTTTTAAAAAATAAACAAATTTGTGGTCTAAAATAAATTATAAGATATCTGTATGATTATAAATCATCTTATCAATAGTGAAATGAAAATTTTAAAATTAAATTACTCAAAATTTTAAAATTAAATCACTCCTCCTGGTTCAAAACAAGTGTTCACTTAGCCTTTAGCATACCTTTTAAGAAAATACTAACTCCAAACTTGAAATTTATTAACAAATCATTCCAAGTACTTGTAATCAGTGTTTTAAAAGGCGTTTTTGAGGCGAGCCTCAGGGCGAGCCCCGGGGCGGGGCGTACCAAAAATGCCTCGGGGCGATGGGTCGGGGCGCAAGTCCCCAAAGGCGTACGCCCAACAATTTGGGGCGTACGCCCAGGCGTTTGGGGCGAGTTTTTTTTTTGTTGGGGCGTAAGCCTAGGCGTTTGGGGCGAGTTTTTTTTTGTTGGGGCGTAAGTCCAGAAAACTTCTTCAAACTAAAACGAAATTTGTTAAATAAGTCCTAGTATAATGCCCAAATTTTCAAAAGTCAACATGTAATTACTCAAATATTTTAAAAAGGAACTGAAACATTAAATTTAAAAGTCAAGACCTTTTTTTATTGCTAGAATGCCTAATATATGTTCTTTTCCAATTATTTATCTTGTCTTCTACTATCTCAAAAAAGTAACGAGCAGTCACTTATACTTGTAAGTACGTATAATAGATTGTTCTAATTAGTTTTTTTGTGGGGGTGGAGTATGTATATGTGTGTGTATATATATATCACTTATTTATTGTTTTCTTCAATTTTTTACGTTATTTAACCAATTTAAAAGTATTTATTATAATTATATCATTTTATAAAATACTAAAAATTAAAGTCCCATGAGGCTTACGCCTCGTGCCTCGGGGCTTACGCCTCGCTGAAGCAGACATAAAACGCCTCGCCTTACGCCCCCGCCTTTTAAAACACCGCTTGTAATTTCATAAAAGATAGGTGCATTATTTTCAACTGAATAGGTGAATGGAATAATAATAAGAGTTATATATTTTTGTAATTTAACTCTAGAAAGGAAAAAAAGATCTTTATTTCAAAAAAAAAAAAAAAAACCACCGAAAAATATTATATCAGGGGTTATCATTTTCCAACCATTCCTACTTCTAAAAATTCTCTATGAAAAGTGCTTGTAAGAGATTTAGCAACTCCTAACACACATTTCACTGAATAGAAAGGGAAAATAATGAAACTGAAGAAAAAATATATAAGAAAAGTAAATAATTGACACTTACATAATTGAGAAAGTAAAAAACTCTAGTCCTAAGTCCTCACAAGCCTCTAACTATTTGCCGTAAACACATAATTTTCGTTCTCTCGTTAAATAGTCAATTCTAACTAAATATTTTTCTATAGGTGAAGAATAGTTAGATTTCAATTTTACTTTAGTTTCTTCTTGCTCTAAAAGAAGATAAAGTACTAAGAGAATGATTTGTTATAATTTTTAAACTCCATTAAATGTTTGTAGTTAGAATCCTTTGATAACTTTTTCCTATTATAGGATTACATAATACTGATGTAACAAATATTGTTGGATAAGTATGTACGAACAGCGAAAACCTAAAATATAGGAGGTAAGAAAATGCATAATAAACATACTTTAGAGTCTTCACATACCATTTTCACCTACTTTTAGTAACCAAAAAGGAAGAAAAACACAAGAGAGGACAATTTTTTTTTTTCGATGCGAATTTGATTATAAGATAGGTGAGATTGAACGATAAACATACTGTAGCTTCTTCGTATACCACCCTCCACCATTTTTTTTTAATAACAAAAGGAACAAAAACTTTTCTCCAGAAGGCACAACGAAATTAACCAGAATTCGTTGTTTTTCATTTCTGTAATTTTCTTTTGTTTTGCTTTTTCCTATTTCCAACTAATCAATTTTGATTAGTTTTCTGTACTGGCTTTTTCGATTTGAATAAACTCCCACCAACTAATTGGTGTTTTTACAAGCAAAAAATTAACCAGAATCATATGAAAGAATTCTTAAAAAGGAAAAAATATCCTAAACTACGCCTCAGTCAATATTTTATTGAAACAATAACTTCACCCACCATTTGAAAATCAAGGAGGAAAGGGAGAAGTATGGGTATGCAAAATTCGGATGCATTGATTTATTAGTATCGGGTTATTGAATTGACGATTTTTAAACTGTTTTATAAATTATTTATTTGTTGGACTATCGGTTCATTTTTTTATTTTTAGATTTTAATTAATGGTTAAATTGATAACCTAATAAAGTCATAATAAAATTATCTTTATCCCTAATTATAAAAGTGGAAAATGTCAATTAAAACACGACCTAGCAATACCTGTAGAAAATAAATAATCCACATACTGCAACTGCACGCATCATTCAACCTGTAAGAAGAGCACAAAATCAAAATCAATTAAACCCCCCCCCCCCCCCCCCCCAAACTAACACGCTAAGCACATTAGCACAATTAGTATTTCAATTGCTCGGAAGTACAGGAAAATAAAGGTTTCAAACACAATTCAAAAGCTTAATATATTCACAATTAAAATTAATGAAAAAGAAGAAGATAAAAATGCGGTAATATAGTAAGAATTGATATTATAACCTTAATCTTTTTAAACTGAAAAGGTCTTAAGCACACATCAATAACTCTGGATATTTTTAAAGCACCGGCTGAAAACTCATACTAATCCTACCCAAAAGAATGAAATAACACCACCATAGTAAAGAAGGAAGGGAGAGTAGATGAAGGAAATAAATTAGGTAACTATGTAACGATTAAGTTTGAGAAGGCGTGAGAAAAGAAGCGGACACAGGTGACGTTTGGACTTGGCATCGCAACTTTTCGGAGAAAGAAATAAGGATAATTAAATGTAGGACAAAAAGGAGAGGGCGGGGGGAGGGTGGCGGTAATCGGGAAAAATTAGAAAATAGAATTCCTGGCCTATGAGGCTGTCACATCTCCGAACTTATGTCCTAGGATTATATTATAGATATAGATTTTTATACTAACTCCGTGGCTGATAATTTTATTTATAGACACAAAAGTCCATCTACCAACTCCACAAGCTCCACTTTTCTTTCCTTCAGCCTCTTATGAATTTTGGTGGAGGCATTATGAGCTTTCAATTCTTTTTGCATAACCTGGCCATGTTCCCGGCGATTTTATACGCTCTCTGCGTACCAATTTATTTGATATTTTTGCTTCTCAACATTTAAAATGTATGAATTTTGATTAAATTTTAAGATGTATTTTTACCAAATTGATATGTGAAACGTAGTAACTTATAGTAGTACTTTTCATGTAGTTTTTAAATATGTAAATTTTAATCTTAAAATATTAAATTAATCTAATATACAATTTAGCTTCAAAGTATAATTAAATTGACTTTCAAAAAGCCAAAAATATCATTGAAGGGGTATTATTTTGGTATATTCTTAGGGGTCGTTTGGTAGAAGGTATAAGCTGGGATATCCCAGCACTAATTTTTATACCATGTTTGGTACAAGGTATAAATTAGTGCTGGGATAAATTTACACCTTGTACCAAACATGGTACAAAAATTAGTGCTGGGATATCCCAGCTTATACCTTCTTATCCACTTATACTGGGATTATTTTATACCATCTTTTAGATGGTATAAAATAATCTCAATAGATGGGATAAATTAGTCCCTCCCGGGATAATTTCGACTATCTACCAAACGACCCCTTAGAGACTCTATACATCCTTAAAGCAGTTAAACTAAAAGGAGCCAATTGTTACAAATATTAAATTGTTCATATGCAAATTAATTTAAATCACAATATTGTTTTAAAAATTGATTAAGTAAGATTATTTTTAATTAAAAAAAATTATTATTGAAAATTATTTCATTATATAAATAGTATACCGTTACAATTTTCTAAGAAGAAACCTAGAGGACTAAAGTCTTTAATTCATGTCATCTTTAAAACGTCTCCTCATTAATTAAATAATTATTTAGCCATTTTTATATTTTTAAGAATAAGTACTTGAACTGAAAAATTAGGAGGAAAAAAAAAAAAGAAAACACACAAAAATGATAAATGCAATTTTAGGCCATAGAGAGGTGTCGCATTACCTTGTTTATGCCTAGCTTTATATTATATATAGATATAGATCGATTAATAAAGCATCTGATTTTCGTACGAGAAAACTTGGATAGGAAAACTTTCATTAATGACAAGGACTTTGTCTTACTTTGCCCTTGTAGTTCTAGATATGGAAATTGATTCATTAAATAGAGAAAGGTCATAATAGAATAGTTTAGTCCATGGATTCGGAGTGTTTAAAGGTTTCTCCTATTACATGTTGGTTTAGAATTACTGTAATTGAATGCAAATTATTCCAAGTCCACCAAAACTAGGTTCAAGAATATATACACTTATATATACACCCATCCTATAACAAGGACTTTGTCTTACTTCTATCCGGGAGTTGAATTGATTCTTCAAAGTACTATGGATATGAGAAGATTTTCGCTGAGCATAGCACGGGGAACAATGATGAGTACAATTCAGAATGAGGGGCCTTCACCACCAGCGACAAGGACTTCGATAGAAACACTGCCAATTGTTGAAATTGTACAAGAGAAAAGTGTTGTGAAAATATTGAATTAAATATCTCAAAAAGAAGTTTTTAATTCATTATTTTAGTATATATTAATGAGTCATTATTTTCAATTCAAACGTTATGTTTCTAAAATCAAATTGAATGGTCTTTAATTTGTAATCAAAGTGAGCAACGTTATAGCAGAACATTTACTACATTAAATAGCTCTTTATATGTTGTTAATGATGAAATCATCATTTGTGATGCCATTTACTGTATACGTTATTTGGCTAATATATTAGCCTGATATTAGTTAATTGTTTGAACCTATATATACTTAAGTTATTTTCATTGGCAGAGCTGATATATACAAAACCATATTTTTCCTTATAGATTATAGTGTGCTGGGTTTTCTACTTTTGTGAAATCTTTGTTAGATTCTCGCTCCTAGTTTTGTACTAGAAGAGCTTGTTGAATCCTGGAGAATACATCCATACCGGGTGAAATATCCTTAAGGACGGTACCATTGGCATGCCTCAAGCTACGAAGAATTCTCTACAAGTGTTCGTGATCAAGTATTTTACTCAAGCTTAGAAGGGGTTCCTACAAGTGTTCGTGTTGAAGAGAAGTCCCTACAAGTGTTCGTGATGAAGAGAAGTCCCTACACGTGTTAGTGATGAAGTATTTTCCGTAAGATTTCCAACAAAAAGTGAATGTGAAATTTGTTTGTTGGAGTTTCAAGTAGGGGAAAGAGCTAAAGAGATGCCATGTAAGCATCTTTATCATTCAAATTGTATTAACCGGTGGTTGGGGATACATGGATCATGTCCAATTTGCAGGTATAGAATGCCGCCTGTGGAGACGGCCCAAAGGAGAACGCCGGAATCAGCTTACAATTTAGACTCGGATGAAGAAATCGTTTTTGAGCTTGACAGCTTCTTATCTTCTTTTAATATTTTTAACTGGCGCTCATAAGACTTCCGATTCTTCCATATTTTGTCTACAAAGTGTTTAGTTTAGTCAGTTACTTTCAAAAGGGTCCTCTTTCTGTTATGTTAGGTTGTGCATTAAAAGAATTAGCTTCTAAGCATTTTTAAGTCCTTTTTTACTTGAAAGGATTTAAAAAGCTTGAACGGATCATGACAATTATATGGGAGGAGAGAAAAGTCCTCTCCCTGTTGTTAGTTTCTTAGGCATTTGAATACCTGCAACCTGAATGGCCAAAAGGACAAATCCTTCACAAGAAGGGAAAGTACGCAAGCTCGTAATTAAGCTGCGAAAAGTTCAGGTCAATATATGTTATATTAGATTTATAAGTATTTTTAGATGAGTGGATCCATTTGAATAATAGTCTCTCAAATTTCAGATAGCTAGCAATGATTTTTTCTTAATAGAGTTTTCTTTTTCAAGTTTACATGGAATTTTCACGAGATAATCAATTGACTCTATCTTATCACTCTCGTCTAGTACTCACATGGTAGAAATTAATGGACCAAAGTGAATCAAAACATCTAACTGCAAGTTAAGCACACCAAAAAACAGGTAAAATAGCTTCTTGGGCATCTCCAACAAAGAGGTGTTTCAGAAACGCCAACTGAATTGTGAGATAAACAGTAAACATCCTGTTAATTTTGTGTACCCCGAGTGTCCGTGTATATATATACACACTAATTTAATTTACTTTTTGCAAGAAAAGCAATCAAGATACAGAGCACGCTAATGAAGTTACATTCTGGATCAATACGGACCTTATTTAGAGTGGACGGAGGTTCATACATATGCCATCAAACACATCATACACTGTGATTCAAATATTGTTTTAACACTTTGTGTTACATTAAAGCTAGTTATATGCAAACTTATAAAGCTAGTTATATGCAAACTTAGTTACAATGCCACTTTTATATGACATTTTAAAATTACATTACTGAAAATCCAATTTAAGTATACACAATAAAATAACTGAAAATTAATATTGGTATAAATCTTTGAATAACGACCGAATTAGACATCCTTAATAATACATGTTGGTCTAGAATTACAGTTGTTAAATGTATATTATTCCAAGCCCAACCAAAACTAGGTTTGAGAATATGGGCCCGTTTGGCGTAGCTTAAAAAAAAAACAGCTTATAAGAACAAGAACAATTAATGCACGTGAGAAAAAGAAAGCTCTGTTAGATATAGATGGAAAAGTTAACAGAGGAATGTTTTTGGCTAAGTTAGGGAAACTTAAAGGGATATTTTCAGTTAGGTGAGAAATTTTAAGAACGTAGTGGAAGTTCAGGTGAAACAATAAGGATGATATTGGTCAAAAACTTTCCAAGAAAAACATACTTGTAATATGGCAGTATGAATATACCAAACAGAGAATCAATCATAGGACAGACAAGGACGAAGGTTGCCCATCCTTGTAACTGAAAGATTATCAAGGGCATATTTTAAGTAGCAGAAAAGTATATACGACTCAAAGCCTACCCCAGTTGAGTAGAAAATATTATCAACATAATTAAGCAATTTATAGAATGAAAAGACATCCTAAGCAGTTTATGACATCAGTTGCACAACAAACTGAAAAAGTGCGAAACAATTCAAGAAATTAAGACTCCAAAAGTTTATCAATTATGTACATAGAAAAATATTCTCATTCCAGTGCAGCAGTTGAGGAACCTAGCCGATCCAAAAATATGATCTTGATATGAGAAATAGAATCCAATGAATTTTTTTGAGACAACCAGGAAAAGCACTACGCATTGAAGTCTAATTGCAGAATATACTCATCAGAATAAAGTTGCTGCCATGTGACCAGGAGATCACGGGTTCAAGCCGTGAAAATAACCTCTGGCAGAAATGCAAGGTAAAGCTGGCTGCGTACTTTGTAGTCCGACCCTTTTTGGACCTCGCGCATAACAGGAGTGCACTGGGCTGCCCTTTTATATCCATCAGAATAAAGCAAATAGCAACACAATAGTAACAACTAACACGAGTTTAACAATACTTTAGAAAGAAAACACTAAAATCATAAATAAAGCTTTTTTATTTAATCCATTATAGTCATGTATATAAGCTTATAAAAGGGTATAGTGCTTTTCAGAGAAGATCACCCACAAAAGGAATCATCTGATTATTATTACAATATCCAATATGATTCCTATTATTATTTCTTGAACTTTCCAGTTTTCCTTGGTCCAGGAACTTCCATTGTACCTATAGAACAACCACACCTGCCTCTAAACACAAGAACAGCTCTTCCATTAGGTGGAGCCATTCTTTTAAGCTCAGCTTCCAATTCTTGATGATGATCTCTAGGCAACTTAAACATCCCCTTTTTAACTCCATTTTTTGCACTGAAATTTGTCTTCTTAACACAATCTTCTGTCTCTAACTGTATATCAAATTCAGCAGCTTTTCTAAGCCTACGACAACCTGGTTTCCCACATCCTTTGCCTGTTGTACATACTGTCATTGCCAAAAGAGCTATTACAGCAAACAAAATGCTAAGTCCTAGACATATAAACACCAATGGAGCCCGAAAAATTTCATCTTTAACCACATAAGATACTTCTTCAAGAAATTCAAATAGTGTTTGCACCAAAAGATTTATGTAAGGATATAACAAAAACCCAGAAGCACCAACCACTGCAATCAAAATGACTACATCAATGATAGCTGAGTGAGACTGTTCACAATCACTTGATGACATGTTCTTTTTTATTTGCCTCAATTTCACAAAGGGTAAAGTTGAATTCTTGGATTTGGTTCTGGTTAATTTTGGGTCTGTTGGAGGAATTGAGTTATGTAAATAGACCATTTGGGTTGAATAAATTCAAGATTGTAACTGGGGAATACGAAAGACTCAATCTTTAATGAAAATTAAAACTGGGTTAATGAAGATTGAGAGAATCAGATCGACCCATCTTCCCAAATTCAATAAAGAGATTGGGAACTGTCGGTGGATATTGGAATTTGGATGGATAGTTGATTGGGGGATTTAATTAGATAAAGTTAGAAGATTGAAGTAATTTATAAGTAAGAAGAGTGATTAACTGAGAATTTATTATGGAAATCTGCCAAAAAAATTGGAAGTTTGGCCGGCTAGCAAGAGTGTAGAAAGGGAAGCAAAGACGACAAGGAGATTGAATGAGTTCCTTCACATGAATGGTTTACTTGCTTCATACGCCCAAACTTTTCTTCTTTTTTTGCTTCTAATGGGCTACCAAGATGGGCCACATGGACTAGGACCTCCACAATTTTAGAAACTGTGCATAGTAACTCATGACTGATCTGGTGACCCGACTCAATCCCATGATTAGAAATGAAGGATGACAATTTTCATTTCACTCCCACATATTCACACTGATCTTATTCGTATGGCTAGAAATTGATTTGAGAAGTATCTGGTATAATTTTGTTACCCAAGAAATGAGAATTACGTACATTATAAAACTCTCTAGTCAGTAAATCCTACCCTGTACTCGCACTTAGATTAAAATTACAAATGTTTATTTTTTAAAACAAAATATATTTAATGATACTAAATTAATTGTTATTCGGCATATCATTGGTATACGTGTGTGAACTTATTTATGTCTGAAAATTATCTTCGTCAAGCGAGTGACAATCCATTATTGATCGATCGGCCTCTTCAACTTTTGATGTGGCGGACCTATATTGCGGTTACTGGATGCTCAAGTACCTATTATTTTTTATCAGCATTCTATAATTTTATAAGTATTAAAAACTATGTAGTAGACAAAAATATGCCGAGCACCTAATCTTAAAAAGTAAATTAAACTAAAAGCAGCGGAACACCCACAATTTAAAATTTTAGGTCTGTCATTAGAAAAGACAATGCGACGCAACACTCAATAGTTATATTTATAGTTTCCTTAACATGCTATTAATACTCGATAAGAGCGGCTGGAGTATTGCCCTTGAATGTCTTGTAGTCCTTCCTCCTTTTTTTTTTTTTCTGTTATTTTTATATGAATTTAGGTAGAAATAAAGGCATGGATATTTTTCACCTTCTTACGATAAATGTAGAAATAGTTTTATTTGCTATTCGGAGAAGCATGATAATGTTAAAGGAGTATGATATGGTCAAATTATGGTATAAGAATTAAATGGTATTACCCCTACACTACGTAAGAAACATATATAGTACGTCTCCAAATAGTACAACAACAACAACCCAGTCAAATCTCACAACGTGGGGTCTGGCGAAGGTAGAGTGTACGCAAACCTTACTCCTACCAAGATAGGACGGCTGTTTCCGAAAGACCTTCGGCTCAATAAAAAAAAATTATGTTATTGATGCTGATGGTGAACGCGTCTTCCAAGCACAAGGAGGTGGCATCATTGCCTTATACTTTGACCAGTGTGTGTGAGAGTATTAGTACGAATCCGCGACTTTTGTAGGACAAAAAAAAAGTTGAATCAAACTAATACAAAAAGAAAAAAAAAACATAAATAGGTTTCACGCACTAATTTAGTGTGTGAAACGACCAAACTGCAAAAATAAAATGTTGGCTTTTCACGCACGAGCACGAAATTCGTGCGTGAATGAGGCCACCAAAAAGTCTTGCTCTTTTGACCTTTTCAGCCACTGAATTTTAACTCCCATTTCTATTTTCTCACATCATTTGTCTTCCATTAGCTGCCCACCTGCCTTCTCTTCTTCTTAAGTTCTCATTGCACTGCATCGCATGGAGTCCGGAACCAAATTGCCCCCCAAAAAATCACTTTGACCCAAAATACCCCAACAAAAAAAAGTTACAAAACTACCTTTAGCGCAGTAATTTACTGCGCTAAAGCAGTTCATGGAGACGGAGCCGTTAACTGCCTTAGCGCAGTATTTTACTGCGTTATTGAAGAATTATTTTTTTCTATAACGCAGTAAAATACTGTGTTATAGAAACAGTACCAAAAAAAAAAATTGGCCAACTTTATTTTTTGCAACACTTAGTGTTTTCTTCCATACTTTGACCAACGATTAGTCGTGTGTCAAGACTCCGAAACGTCAATATTTTATATAGAACCTGATATTTTTTTCTGCGTACAATAATGTAGGTCCAATACATCAAGGATACGTAGACGTTCGGATTGTCATTTTAGGGGTTGAAAAGCTGCCCGAAGTAAGTTTTATTTGAAAAAACTTAGTGTTTTTTTCATACTTTGACCAACGATTAGTCGTGTGTCAAGACTCCGAAACGTCAATATTTTATATAGAACCTGATATTTTTTTCTGCATACAATAATGTAGGTCCAATACATCAAGGATACGTAGACGTTCGGATCGTCATTTTAGGGGTTGAAAAGCTGCCCGAAGTAAGTTTTGTTTGAAAAAACTTAGTGTTTTTTCCATACTTTGACCAACGATTAGTCGTGTGTCAAGACTCTGAAACGTCAATATTTTATATAGAACCTGATATTTTTTCTGCGTACAACAATGTAGGCCCAATACATCAAGGATACGTAGACGTTCAGATCGTCATTTTAGGGGTTGAAAAGGTACCCGAAGTAAGTTTTGTTTGGAAACTTTAGGGTGTTTTATTTTTTAAGATTTTGATTTAAGCGTGTTATTTTTTAATCAAGACATAACTTTATTTTGAATATAAATATAATTCTAAAAAATATAGGGAGAAAAACTAGTTGTAAAGTCGTCAAACTTTAGATGGTCATAACTTTGCGCTTGGACGTCCGTTTTACGCGTTTTTTTTAACTTGCGTATTTTTTCGAGATCTATGCGGACAAATTTTTTAGAATTATCTTTATATTCAAAATAAAGTTATGTCTTGAT
Organism: Lycium barbarum; assembly: GCF_019175385.1. Taxonomy (NCBI): domain Eukaryota; kingdom Viridiplantae; phylum Streptophyta; class Magnoliopsida; order Solanales; family Solanaceae; genus Lycium; species Lycium barbarum. The sequence goes on along the minus strand of NC_083348.1, from coordinate 102,382,347 downwards.
TAAAAAATAACGCGCTTAAATCAAAATCTTAAAAAATAAAACACCCTAAAGTTTCCAAACAAAACTTACTTCGGATACCTTTTCAACCCCTAAAATGACTATCCGAACGTCTACGTATCCTTGATGTATTGGGCCTACATTATTGTACGCAGAAAAAAAATATCAGGTTCTATATAAAATATTGACGTTTCGGAGTCTTGACACACGACTAATCGTTGGTCAAAGTATGAAAAAAATACTAAGTTTTTTCAAACAAAACTTATTTCGGACACCTTTTCAACCCCTAAAATGACGATCCGAACGTCTACGTACCCTTGATGTATTGAGCCTACATTATTATACGCAGAAAAAAATATCAGGTTCTATATAAAATATTGACGTTTCAGAGTCTTGACACACGACTAATCGTTGGTCAAAGTACGAAAAAAACACTAAGTTTTTTCAAACAAAACTTACTTCAGGCACCTTTTCAACCCCTAAAATGACGATCCGAACGTTTACGTATCCTTGATGTATTGTTCCTACATTATTGTACGCAGAAAAAAAATATCAGGTTCTATATAAAATATTGACGTTTCGGAGTCTTGACACACGACTAATCGTTGGTCAAAGTATGGAAAAAAACACTAAGTGTTGCAAAAAATAAAGTTGGCCAATTTTTTTTTGGTACTGTTTCTATAACGCAGTATTTTAGTGCGTTATAGATTTTTTTTTTTTTTTTGGTACTGTTTCTATAACGCAGTATTTTACTGCGTTATAGAAAAAAAATTGCTTCTATAACGTAGTAAAATATTGCGCTAAAGCAGTTAACGGCTCCGTCTCCGTAAACTGCTTTAGCGCAGTAAATTACTGCGCTAAAGGTAGTTTTGTAATATTTTTTTTTGTTGGGATATTTTGGTTCAAAATGATTTTTTTTTAGGCATTTTGGTTCCGGACTCCATGCGATGCAGTGCAATGAGAACTTAAGAAGAAGAGAAGGCGGGTGGGCAGCTAATGGAAGACAAATGGTGTGAGAAAATAGAAATGGGAGTTGAAATTCATTGGCTGAAAAGGTCAAAAGATCAGGACTTTTTGGTGGCCTCATTCACGCACGAATTTCGTGCGTGAAAGGCCAACATTTTATTTTTGCAATTTGGTCCTTTCACACACTAAATTAGTGCGTGAAACCTACTTATGTTTTTTTTTTTTTTTTGTATTAATTTGACTTAATTTTTTTTTTTAATCCTACAAAAGTCGCGGTCTCGTATTAGTACTTTGTCTAAAAGTCTAACGCAAAGTCGGGAAGTGACAAATAAGGAATTCAAAGTTGAAATTAGAGGCTAGTTGGTCTATGGGCCCGACGAAATCAGAGATAAAATTGTCAAACTTCGATCCACTGCAAATTGGTTGTTGCACGAATTAGTATTAGACTAAGTCGGACCAGCACAATTTGGCAATGATTTTAGTGGCGCTATATAGTCTTGTCCTTCGATATTTGTGGGTATCATTTTTCCACTTTATGACTTGGTAAGTGGAGGTAAACGTAATGGAGTGACCCAATTAAGCAGTCACTCTTATTTCATATCTTTCTATCAAAAATTTTTGTGAAAATTCATGACGTATATAATATTCTTAACTTAAATATTCATAGCAATTAACGTAGCTAGCTCATTGGAGGGGGAATACATAAAGCCAATTCAAATACTAGTATTGGTTTTACGTCCACGAGGTTCACTAATATTTTGATCTTTTCCGATGAAAAAATGCGCTTTATATTCCGCTGTTTCTTTACCAATTAAAACAAAGTTGAACTCAAAAGGGGGGAGGGAGAGAGCCAAATTGTTTCTCACCGTTCCAAAAATGCCACAAGGAAGGAAGTTTTTATGGAGAAATCCAAAAGATCCAAAAAGCCATGAAGTTACAATTACAGAGACCCCAATAGCGGAACAAGATACAGCCTGTGTCAATAGAATTTCCAATCTGCCAGTTGAAATAATGCATCAAATTCTTTGCTGGGTCCCACCTAAAGATGCAGCCAGAGCTAGTGTTTTGTCCAAGAGGTGGCAAAGCATTTGGACTTCTCTCCCAGGTATTTATATGGACGAATTCCAATTTGGGGTCAAGTTATTCCTAGAATCTGGAGATATATGGCTAGATTATAAAGATGCCTTCCTAACTTACTTGGAAAAATCCTTAGACAGGTGTGAGAAGCGTGAATACAATGGTGAAGTTTGCTTGCTCTATCTTCGAATGACCTGTTGATGACTTTAATCCTTCTAGTGAACTACCGCTCAAAAAATGGATCCAATTTGCCAAAAATAAGGTTAAAACGTTACATCTTGCTCTAGAAGGGCCTCCTGATTTTTTTTGAGAATTCTGGTATTGCATTTTTCTCTTCTACCTTAGTAGTCTTATGTTTCCAGAATTGTGATATTACATCGTCATACTCTTTTATGATCCCTAGTCTAAGATCACTCTTTCTATCTGATGTCTCGATGGATGTTGATTTTGTATTTGCGGATTTCATTGCCGGGTTCCCTCGAATCGAGGAATTAATCATTGAGCCTTTTCCATATGACTTGGACACGATAGTAGTTCCAAATCCTAGCCTAATTATTTTGAAGGTGATATTTCAATCTTATAACCACGTCCTACTAGTTATAGACTCCACAAAGCTGGAATCTCTTGTATTAAATGACTTCAGACTGAGTAGATGCGAAGTACAGACCACTCCCACGACTACAGTCAAGAATTTGACATTGCAAAAAGTTCTTGTCCAAGAAAGGACATTGAGTCCTTTTATCAACAGATTCCCTCTCCTAGAGAACCTGATGATAGATGGTTGCCGCCTTGATTCTTCTTCTGAAGATGGTATTTGGCTCCGTGATTTGCAATGCATTTTGTTTCTCACCAGCATCTGGCAAACGTTGTGTGGAAGGATGATGAATATGAAATAGTAGAGGAGATAATTATAGATGCTACCAACATAAAATCTCTTGAGTACTCTGTTGGTCTCACGTCTTTTCCTGGAATAAAAGCTTCTCATGGGTTGGAATTTGTTAGACTTCATCTCAGGCCCAAAGTGCTTAATGCTCGCAGCTGGTACATTTGGTTGCGGACTATCTTGGAGTCTTTTGCTCATTCCGAGCATTTAACTTTGATCTGCCGGAGTGAACACGTAAACTATTTTCCCCCTTGTTTTCGCTGTCCAATTAATCCTACATGTGTTTACAATGTTCCTTTATTGCGTCTCATACTTCATTTCGCAAGAGTACATTTGTGTTGACATGATTTAGTTTGAATTTGGAAAAAACAAAGTTATAAAAGTATTTGTAGTTGAAGTTGATAAAGTGGTTTTGGAATCTTTGGTGTTTTGACATGAATTTTACTTGAAGAGAAAGTTGAAAGTTTTGTGAGTGGAAATTGGAATTACTTTTCATACTTGTTTTTGAAACTCCAAATTCTCTATGCAAGTTGAGGTTGAAATAATTGACCAAATTCATAACCAAACACTTGTCATTTTTTTCTAATGTTTGAAATAATATTCACGGACAAATGCCTAAAGTGCTCACAATTAGAAGATGATGAAACCTTTGATTCGTGAAGGGTAATAGCATCAAAGTGGTAGCCTGTTAGCCTTTTCCTATTCTAACTTTTATTTGTTTCAAATATTTGAGCTCTTATAAGCTGTTTTTTATTGATATAGTTTGTAGCTATGACTTGGTTTCTAATACCTTTTCAGTTGTGTTATGTTCGTCTGTTCAATTGTTTTTTTATTGATTATACTATCTTGTTTTTTAGTTGTCAGGATATTATCCTTCTTAATGAGCTAACTGAGATATTACTTCCAGCAATCAGTAAGATCGAGAATTTGGAACTTCAAAATTGATTGATCTACTGCCACTTCTCAAAATATTTTAGATGGCTTTATTTGGATTCTTCCAAGTTTGAAGACTTTGTCACTGACATTGGGTTCCATTTCAAAAATCATCGAGGTACTCTTAAACTCTACTTAATTGGCTTCTTTTACATCTCTAATTCCTATTTTTCGGCTAATTCGTGTTAGTTATGATAGTCAATTTTGGCCACGTTGGACCTTCATAACCAACAGTGCTGCTGAACATCTCACTAAGGAGAGACTAATTAGTATTATGGATTTAGCATATGATTGACATTGTAGAAGGAGACTTTTAGGTTGGAAGTATGTATTTCTCTTCTAAGTATTATTTCTGGGTCTATGAAATTAAGCGTGACAAACTTTATATTTTATTATTGTAAATGCAGTTTCACAGAGGATGATGTCGAGGTTAATTCAGCCAGAACAAAAGCTGGCCCACAAGCAGATGCTAACATAAAATGATTAGAGACTAGAGAGAATACTTCCCTTGGATTAGTGAATTTTTTTTTGTTTTGAACTCCATACTTTTGGAAGTTGAAGCAGACTTAGCTTGTAGCTAGCCAAACAGCTGATTCATGCTTAACGAATCACAAGTTCTCCCGTGCAAGAAATATGCTGTTGTTTAAAGTGCTCTTAATTAGGAGAGTTTGCTAGTTAATGTCACAATTGCGACAAATTAAATCATCATACAATATGGGCTATCATGTGGATTTGATAATAATTAAAATATGTTGGTTAAATGCAAGTACGTGGAATCAACCTCGAATATTATGCCTGCTCGTTTGATAAGAACAAAAACCGCACCGAGCAATTAAATATTCGTGCTTTAAAACCTTTGTTATTGCTATGTTAGTCTAATCTAGCACTACAGTCGTCTGTAGTTTAACTAGATGGGCACGGGCCCAACTCTTAGGCATCAACTTTACGTGTAGTTAGTGCCGGTAGGCAAATTAGTACCACAACTACGCTGCGACCCAGCTTGCTGTTCAAGATACAAATCAATATAAATTTAACTTCCTCCCTCAATCAATCCACCTAAAGCTAGTTACATGTTCTTTACAGTTTGCATTACAGGACACTGGTGCTGCTCATTGCTATTAATGTAACAGTTGATGGTCAGTGCATAATTCAATATTTATCGACTCATTAGGTAGTAAAGTAGCGATAGTTAATTTGGGAAAAAACCGAAAATGGTAGCAAAAACCTTCACACTTATGCAATGGACATCACTATATTCAAATAACATCTTCAAGTACATTTTAATTTATCATTTCAAATGAGCTGGAGCCAGGGGACCCACGTTCATCTAAGGGGTGCCGGGCGACAACCCTTGGTCGGAAATTTTTATTAAATACATATATAAATAATTTTCGAAAACGTACATTTTGTATTATATGACACCATTTGATAAAATGAAACACATGGGCTGATGGTTAGGAGTGCTGATTTTGAGCTTGAGATCAAGGGTTCGAATCTCCTTATGTGCATTTGGACAACTATTTAAGCTTTTTAAAATGAAATGAGCCTGTGAGTATCGATCATTGTCCCCTCACGGCTTAAAATGGATTAAACCTGTATAACACTGGTTGTTTAATGGTAATTAATGTTATCATAAGTAACTCACCCAATATTTTGGAAATACTACCCTTCCTTTTCACAAAAAAAAAAAAAAAAATTGTTCCTCCTTTTTTGCTAGTGTCGCTCACTATTAACTTGACATGTTAAGGTTCAGAACCTAAGATTTGCTGTAATTCTATTTATTTTTTACATAAATACATCTATGTTTGGTATCAAAAATAGCGGATACGGTTGAACCTGTGGCACTAAGACTACATCCATTATTGATTATGGTAGTCTGTTGGTCACTTCTTTAAATGTCGACACCGTTGGTCAAAAATCCTGCGTACGCCACTGGCTGGAGCTAGACATCCTCAAGTACATCTTCATTCATCATTTCATATGAGCAGGAGCTACAATCCCCTAATCTTAGCAGCCAACCTTTGCTATTCCAAAAATCACATAGCAAGGAGGTATTTTCAAGCACCTTCAATAAAAGGTAAAACGCCAATGGCTTTATTTTCAATACTGCGCTAAAACAGTTAAAAACCTTTTGGCAATGGCTTTATTTTCAATAAATCTAAACCCTAAAAATAAAAAACCTTAAACTAATGAAAACAAGTCTTCAAACAAAAATGGACGTCTATGTATATAGAACATTTAAACCTAAAGTTTACAAATAAAACTTACTTCGGGCACCTTTTCAACCCCTAAAATGACGATCCGAACGTTTACGTATCCATGATGTATTGAGCCTACATTATTGTACGCAGAAAAAAATATCAGGTTCTATATAAAATATTGACGTTTCGGAGTCTTGACACACGACTAATCATTGATCAAAGTATGGAAAAAAATCACTAAGTGTTGCAAAAAATAAAGTTGCCCAATTTTTTTTGGTACTGTTTCTATAACGCAGTATTTTACTGCGTTATAGAAAAAAAAATTAACTGCTTCTACAACGCAGTAAAATACTGCGCTAAAGCAGTTAACGGCTCTGTCTCCGTGAACTGCTTTAGCGCAATAAATTACTGCACAAAAGGTACTTTTGTCACTTTTTTTTTTTGTTAGGGTATTTTGGTTCCACATGATTTTTTTTTGGACATTTTGGTTCCGAACTCGGAGGAGGTGGGTGTATAAGACTTACATCTACCTATTTTTGTGGGATAGAGGAGTTCTTTCTAGTAGACTCTCAACTCAAGAAAAGTTATTTTTCAAAGAAATGATTCGAAAGAAATACTATAGTAAAAGGTATAATAAAAGATTTAAATAAAGAATATTAACAGTACAAATATTAAAAATAATCAAAGTAAAAGAGACAACAATAATTATAGAATCGAATCATAACATAATGTTAGCATAATATTGGCATGAAAACAGATAAATGCTTCAGGCAAGAACCGTGCGCTACCAAATAAACATTCAAAATATCCAAAAATTACAACAAACTTATTTATAAAAAAAAAAAAAAAAAAAAGGAAGAAAAATATAAAAGAGAATACGAGGAAGTGTTTGCGAGTGTCAGATCTCTTTTTCCGTGGTGAATGAATAAAGTGTAAACATGTCTATTGAGAAATAATCCCAAAAATAAGGGTCTGTTTGGTCTTTTAAGACTCTAATAATGGCATGTTTGGAAAGCCACCTGGTAATTGGAATTGGTGTAATTACTACCTACAGCCCAGTAATTACACACTATAGTAATTATGATGATTTATTTGTTTGTCATAACGTAACTACAAGCATACTATTTGGTTGTGCATATGTAATTATACAATGAGATTAGTTTAAAAATAAAAATTAATACTTGACAAATATGTGCATTTAGGTATTTAAGATACATATTGTTTCTTGAAAATATATTAATTAATAATAACATATTTGTAAATAATATTATAAAAATAATGGCATATATTTTTCAAATTGATAATGTTTTAATCTAATTAATTATAAAAATTAAAAACACACATTTTGTAATAATATCGTAGGTTGAATGTTTGACAGAAAGATTAATATTTATACATATAATGTCATAACAGTATTCAAATGTTTGACAAAAATAATAATAATATATCAATTGTAAGTGGAAATTGAACAACATGCAATGCAAAACAACAAACGAATAGTACTAAATCAAATAAATTGAAATCGAAAATATAACATAAATTCAAAATCCAAGAAAAAAAAAAGTTTAATATGATAACATAAAATAAGTTTCAAAATAACTTAAGTAAATATAATTCAAAAGAACGTGAAAACATATAAGTGTCTATAACCTCATTCAATAAAGGAATTCTACTTTGATAATATATCACTCGTTATATGTCAAGTTTATTAATGACTCATTCTTTTTAATATTAGGAAGTGTAGTTTCAAACTAGAATAATAACGATGAAGAATGTATATCTCGGCTCACGACTGATGTCCACGATTTGGACCTTGGAAGTCCAATCTGACGTGTCGGTTGTTATTTGATCAATGTTTAATCTTGGTGCCATGTGTCTGCCAAATGTATATCTTTACAATAGTACTTTCAGGAAAAGTTATACAAATAATTAATATCGCATGTCTTCTAAGAGAGATATACCAATAGAGTTCTTATTTTTCAATGTGATAAGGTAAGAAGTGCTGAGTAGAAAAAAAAAAAAGGAAACTTTCAAATATCTAACTAAACACTATATTAATGTCTAAGGTTTTCCTTTTTGTAACTGCAAGAAGAATTTTAGACCAATTCCACCATAAAAGAATCCATCAGCCCTAAAAAGATCATGCTCCAGCACATTCAAAATCATAAACTGCTGTACATTTTAAACATGCGTGTTTCTATATTTTAGAAGTGAATCTATATAAATATAGATATGCAGCCATATAAGAAATCTACACCTAAAGAAAGTTCACCTAATTTTCATTATCAACAGATCAGTGAAACAAACAAATAAAAAGTGGAAACGGACCCATCAAAAATAAGCAAATAGAACCCGGGGGCAAAGGCAAGCAAAATAAGAAGGGGAAAAATCAATTTTCAGACATCTATGAGTAAGCCCAGCCAAATTAGGAACATGCAAGTACAAAATTCTACAATAAACTACCAAATCACCAGGAAACCTATCATATACCCATCAAAAGTAATGGAATAATATACCAACAAAGAAAACAGAGATTTTTTTTTATCACAATCAGTTAAATTAGTCAAAAAAAAGGTTGCAATATAAGCTAATGACATCAAATTAATAGATTGAATTTAAAAGGAGTGCCATTTAATACAAGCAAGGAAAATTTTACTATCAATATATTCAGAAAAATCTTGACCAAAGAAAAAAAAAACGAATTTCTCAAACTGGTGTTGCCTTTTGTTTTTCTTCATAAAATTAAAAAATTGAAAGAAACTCAAAATTACTATGAATCTCAAATCGTAGAAAATCAGCATAATAGCCAAATTAGGAACATGCAAGTACAAAATTCTACAATAAACTACTAAACTACCAGAAAACTTGTCACATATCATCATATACCCATCAAAAGTAATGAAATAAAATATCCAACAAAAGAAAAGAAATTTTTTTATCATCGCAATCAGTAGAAGCATCAAAAAAATTCAAAAAGCGTACCAAGAGACTTAGCAGAAAAGCACTTATAGATGGAAGCACTAAGACTTGAGTGCTTGTTAATTTTGTTTGAGTAGAGACTCGATATATGGCCAATATAACACCAAAATGGAATAGCTGAAACTGGAATACACGTGGTCTGTTGCAAAAATAAGGAGATCCACGTGTTAGCCCATCAAATAGACACATTAATACACTGACATTAGTTATGCTGGCGTTGATAAACTAATTTATCTTTATTATATACGAATAATTTGATAAATTTTACATTGCATTATTAATTTCTTAATATGAGTATTTTTTACAAAGAATATTAGTTATGTATAAGCTGAAAAGGACTATCAAACAAGTTATTAATAATACATAAAGCTAATGCATATATTTTTTTTTAATGCCTCCTGCCAAATGCCTCCTAACTGTGTTGAACAGAGCTTCCAGCCTTACAGTTATGGATGAATGTGGAGGAGATCAGCTATCATGAGCACTCGTCCATACGTTCATAGATTTGATTGTCTACACAAATATAATTAAAGTTGATTATCAAGTCTCTTCCTCTTCCAAAAAAATAAATATGTAGAGAAATGGTGCTAGCTGGCTGATTGGACCGGGAAAATATAAAGCCAATTGAAATATTGGTTTTACGTCCACGAGGAATTCACTGATGTTTTGACCTTTTCTGATGACATGACACCTCCTTTATATTCCTTTGCTTCTTTCCTTGTTTACAAAGCAAATTTGAACTGAGTACAGGAAAAGCTTTTCTTTTCATCTCAGCCAAATCTGTTATTTATATGTGTTGAAGAGAGTATTTTAATAAAATCAATTTCTGTTTTAAGAACAACAACAACAGCCCAGTGAAATCCCACATTTTGGGGTCTGGGGAGGGTATAATGTACGCAAACCTTACTCCTACCAAGGTAGGATGGTTGTTTCCGAGAGACCCTCGGCTCAATAGAAGCATAAAAAGGGGGTCAGATAAGGTTAAAAGATTTAAAACGATATTGCAATGAAATAATGCAAGCGACACAGTAAAACAGGATAATCAAGGAATTCAAAGCGATATGGAAATGCAAATCACGAAAGCGGCACAGATAAAATAGAGTAATGAAAGTACAGAAAGTAGCAAATAATAACATAAATCAAAGCACAAGAAATTATAATGCGCTAATGCGCCTACTAATAAGGAAAGATAACGAGACTTATATACTAGCCTTCTACCCTAATGTGGGTCCTCCACACCTTCCTATCTAAGGTCATGTCCTCGGTAAGCTGTAACTGCGTCATGTCTTGTCTAATCACCTCTCCCCAATATTTCTTTGGCCTACCCCTACCTCTTCTGAAACCATCTATGTAGTAAGAACGTATAATAGAAAATGTTAAGGACAGATTTTTTTTTATAGTATATAGCAAAATTGAGGCAGAGCTTCGGAATATATAGCCACAGTTTGGGAAGATATGCCTATTAGTAACAGGTAGTGTCTGTTCGGTAATGTTACCGTTTGAGAAAATCAATTACCGCAAATTTTTAATTTAAATTATCGCGCGAAAATATTAGAATTTAGGAAAATAAATAATGGCATTTAAGAAAATAAATTTGGTCCAAAAAAATTATCAATCAAATCATTTGACCGAATCCAAAGCCGAGCCGAGAGACAATGACAGCGCGAGGAGAGGTCCTCTTCTTAACCCTTTATGAGCTAGAAGATGTGCTTCTAAATATAAGCACAAACATATTGCTTTCCACCATCAATGTGGGAGAATGCTCATTTGAAAAAGTTATATTTCTAAAATTTCACTTCTCTCTAATTTTATTTCCCTCTATTTTTCAATTCACATTTCACCTTTAAAGCTCACCGCTTGCTGACTTTAAATCCCAATAAAATCATCTCCCTTTCGTTCCAAAAATGTCACAAACAAGAAGGTTTGTGTGGGTAACTCCAAAAGATCCAAACAACCATGAAATTTACAATTGCAGAGACTACATTAGGAGGACAAGATATTGCCTGTAGTGTCGATAGAATTTCAAACTTGCCACTTGACTTAATCCATCAAATTCTTTGATTGAGAAAGTATATTTAGCAAGGACGATAAATATTTTGAGATAGAGGAGTATTTTTTTATATTAGACATTTTTTATTTAAAATTATATAATTTTATTAAATTTTATCATTAAAAATTAAATTAAGATACCTAAAATGAAATAAATATTTTTTATCAAACAAGCTAAAAAGAAAAAATAATACACGTGGAGACGGAGGTAGTAGTATAAAAAAGAAAAAGGAAATAAAAATCCCCAAAAAGAACAAAAGAAAAGCCCCAAAAGCTGGATCTTTTGAGAGGGGTGGGTGCATGGCTATTAGTCAAGGAAAAAAGAAAAAGGGGTGCTGAGTCAGATTAAAAAGTGGTTAACTTTATTGAGAGAATCAAGAAAGAGAAAGAGAGGAAAGTGAAGATCTCTGGCCACACAGTCGGTATATTTCTACAAGAGAGGTTCGGAGGAGGAGGTGGAGTCCGGAACCAAAATGCTCCAAAAAAAAATCATATGGAACTAAAATGTCCCAATAAAAAAAAATGTTTAAAAGTATTTTTAGCGCAGTAATTTACTGCATTAAAGCAGTTCATGGAGACGGAGCCGTTAACTGCTTTAGCGTAGTATTTTACTGCGTTATAGAAGCAGTTAAAAAAAAAAATCTATAACGCAGTAAAATACTGCGTCATAGAAACAGTACCAAAAAAAAAATTACCAACTTTATTTTTTGCAACACTTAGTGTTTTTTTCCATACTTTGATCAATGATTAGTCGTGTGTTAAGACTTTGAAACGTTAATATTTTATATAGAACCTGATATTTTTTTCTGCGTACAATAATGTAGGCTCAATACATCAAGGATACGTAAACGTTCGTATCGTCATTTTAGGGGTTGAAAAGGTGTCCGAAGTAAGTTTTGTTTGTAAACTTTAGGTTTAAGTGTTCTATATACATAGAGGTCCATCTTTGTTTGAAGACTTGTTGTCATTAGCTTAAAGTTTTTTATTTTAGGGTTTAGATTTAAGTGTGTTATTTTTTAAAGCATAACTATATTTCGAATATACGCCGTTTTTTGCGCTCGGCTGTCCGATTTGCGCGATTTTTTTTTGTAACATATTCGAAATAAAATTACGCATTAAAAAATAACACACTTAAGGAACACTTAGTATTTTTTTCCATAAAAAGATCGCAACATCTTATTTTAATAAATCTTTTCTTTGCAGCACTTAGTGTTTTTTCCATACTTTGACCAACGATTAGTCGTGTGTCAAGAATTCAAAACGTCAATATTTTATATAGAACCTGATATTTTTTTTTTTGCGTACTATAATGTAGGCTCAATACATCAAGGATACGTAAACGTTCGGATCGTCGTTTTAGGGGTTGAAAAGGTACCCGAAGTAAGTTTTGTTTAAGGTTTAAGTGTTTTATTTTTTAAGGTTTTGATTTAAGCGTGTTATTTTTTAATCACGACATAACTTTATTTTGAATATAAATATAATTCTAAAAAATATAGGGAGAAAAACTATTTGTAAAGTGGTCAAACTTTAGATGGTCATAACTTTGTGCTCGGACGTCCGTTTTACCAGTTTTTTTTTTTAACTTGCGTATTTTTTCGAGATCTATGCGGACAAACTGCCACAAAGCAATTTGGCTGAGCCGATTTTTTTTTTAAAAAATACCTTTTATCCCATTCAATTTTAATTTTCTCCCAAATTAGCGTGAAATTTTCAGTTTTATTTATTTTTAAGATGATGATACGCAATAGATTTCAACGTAAAAATCTCGGGGTAATGTAGCTGTGAATGTCAATTTCACTTCTGCGGTTTTAATTTTTGAAAATAAAGCTGACTAATTTTCTCGACATATAAAGTTGACTAAAATAACCTTACAATCAAACACTAAGTTTTTTCAAACAAAACTTACTTCAGCACCTTTTCAACCCCTAAAATGACGATCCGAACGTATACGTATCCTTGATGTATTGAGCCTACATTATTGTACGCAGAAAAAAATATCAGGTTCTATATAAAATATTGACGTTTCGGAGTCTTGACACACGACTAATCATTGGTCAAAGTATACAAAAACACACTAAGTGTTGCAAAAAATAAAGTTGGTAAATTACCGCTGCGAGCTCTAGATCGTGGGTAGGATAATTCTTCTCATGCTTCTTGAGCTGCCGGGAAGCATACGCTATAACTCTGCCATGCTGCATCAATACACAGCCCAACCCCATGCCAGAAGCGTCACAATAAATAGCATACCCGTCCGGTCCCTCTGGAAGAGTCAGAACTGGAGCTGTAGTCAGCTTCTCCTTCAGCAACTGGAAGCTCCGTTCACAAGCGTCAGACCACAGGAACTTAGCTCCCTTCTGAGTCAGCCTTGTCAAAGGCGCTGAAATCGAAGCAAACTTCTCCACAAATCTCCTGTAATAGCCTGCTAACCCCAGGAAACTGCGTACCTCTGTGGGCGTCGTAGGTCTGGGCCAATTCTTCATGGCCTCAATCTTCTGTGTGTCCACCCGGACACCATCAGCTGCAATAACATGCCCCAAGAAAGCCACTGAAGACAGCCAGAATTCACACTTAGAAAATTTCGCATATAATTTCTTATGCCGGAGTACCCCTAATACCGATCTCAGATGATCTGCGTGCTCCGCCTCAGACCGAGAATAAACCAGGATATCATCAATGAATACAATTACAAACATATCCAAGAATGGCCTGAATACCCGGTTCATCAAATCCATGAATACTGCGGGGGCATTAGTAAGCCCAAAAGACATAACCCTGAACTCGTAATGCCCATATCGGGTCCGGAAAGCTGTCTTAGGGATATCGGCCTCTCGTACTCGCACCTGGTGGTAACTGGATCGAAGATCTATCTTCGAAAAACACTTAGCGCCCTGCAGCTGATCAAACAAATCATCAATCCTGGGGAGGGGGTATTTATTCTTTATAGTTACCTTATTCAGCTGCCGATAATCAATACACATACGCAGCGACCCGTCCTTCTTACGCACAAATAATACCGGGGCTCCCCAAGGCGAAGTACTGGGTCTGATGAAGCCCTTATCCAACAAATCTTTCAGCTGCTCCTTCAACTCCTTTAATTCTGCAGGCGCCATTCTATACGGAGGAATAGAGATAGGCTGAGTGTCTGGGAGTAAATCAATAGAGAAATCTATCTCCCGCTCTGGAGGAAGACCTGGAAGCTCGTCGGGGAAAACATCTGGAAACTCATTAACCACGGGGACTGACTGAAGTGTCGGCGTCTCTGCGTCCAAGTCTTGCACCCGTACCAGATGATAGATATAACCCTTTCTAATCATTTTCTTTGCCTTAAGGTATGAAATAAACTTACCTTTCGGCGATGCTGTATTTCCAGCCCAATCTAAAACTGGCTCCCCGGGAAACTGGAAGCGAATCACCTTATTCTGGCAGTCAACATTAGCATAACAGGAAGCTAGCCAGTCCATACCCATAATAACATCAAATTCAGTCATATCTAACTCTACCAGATCTGCCTTAGTATCACGGCCACATACAATCACAGAACAGTCTTTATAAACCTGTTTCGCTACAATAAAGTCCCCTATCGGTGTGGCTACCTCAAATGGCTCTATAGGTTCAGACATAATACCAATTCTACCGGCAACAAGAGGTGAAATATATGATAAAGTTGAACCTGGATCAATTAATGCATACACAGACCGAGAGAAGACCAATAAAGTACCTGTAACGACATTAGGAGATGCCTCCTGATCCTGGCGGCTGGCCAAAGCATAAATACGGTTCGAAGGACCGCTAATACCAGAAGCTCCACCACGGCCTCTGCCGCGACCCGCTGGTGCCGAAATACCCTGCCCCGTAGGGCGCATAGCCACTGACGAAGATGAAGACCCAGCAGCTGATCCGGTAGGCTGCGCTGCACCACCCGAACTACCCTTATACGGGCAATCTCTCACAGAATGGCCCTGACGGCCACAAGAAAAGCATGCACCGGTGGCTCTGTAGCACTCTCCTGTATGGTATATGCCGCAAAAAGAACACTGAACCCTGGGTGGCCTCATCTGACCAGAACCCTTATCTGTCCGCGAACCTGAAGCCCTGGAGCTCTGGCCTGCTCCTGAATACCCTGGGCTATCGAATCTGCGACCTGCAGGCTGGGGAGGCGCGTTCTGCGCCGGCTGAGATGAAAATCTGCTAGGCTGCTGCGGCTGTCTGCCCCGAAAGTCTCCAGATGACCTGGCCCTCTTGGGCTGTCTCCGATCCTGGCCCCTGTCAGGCTGGTGTCCTCCTCTGCCCCGATCCTCCATGCCCTGGGCATGGGCCTGGATACGGGCAATGTCCATACCGGGCTGAGCAGCCAATACTAAGCAGCTATCAACAAAATACCGATCCAGCCCCATAATATATCTATGCATCCGGTCCGCCATAGTAGCCACCACAGTAGGTGCATATCGGGCCAAGGAATCAAACTCCAAACTATAGTCCCGAATACTGCGACCCTTCTGCCTCAATAATAAGAATCTATCAGATCTGGCTCGTCGCAACTCTGGGGGCAGAAAGTGTCCAAGAAATGCCTGAGAAAAATCGCCCCAAACTGCTGGAGGAGCGCCGTCCCCCCTGGATAGCCCCCATGACTCGTACCAGTTTGCCGCCACATCATATAACCGGTACGAAGCTAACGCGACTGACTCTGTCTCGGAAGCATTAATCAAATCTAGAGTGCGTCGCATCTTCCTAATAAACTCCTCAGGATCCTCCTCGGGCTTTGTCCCGAAGAACTCTGGAGGGTTACAAGTCAAAAACTCACGGGCTCTCGAACTATCACGCCTGACTGCCCGGTCACCTCCCAGTCCATGCCCCTGAACCTGCCCTGCCACAAGTCTAGTCAGCAACTGGACTGCCTCCCTCATAGACTGATCCTCAGTGCCTGGCCGTGGAGCTGGAGGCTCAGGTACTGGAACTGCAGGAGCTGGCAGTGGAGCCGTCCCCCGATCTGCAGCTACGGCTGCCCCAATCTCCTCCACAAGTGGCGGTGTAGAAGAACCCTCTGTCTGGGGCAAAGTCTCCGGAGCAATATATACCTGGGCCCTGGTAGTCCTCTGGACCCGGCTAGTCTCTCCTACGGCAACTGACTTGGCCTTTTGGGCCGCTGTCGCTTTTTTTGGAGGCATATCTGCAAATATAGCCACTCGTTAGGAAGGGGTCATCCTGATAACACAGCTCTATCGCACGATCTAAGACAGAAAGAAGGGTAGTATCCTAAATGCCCTGTAGCCTCCTGTTTGTAGGTGTGGTGCACAACACACCGATAAACAAGACTCTACTAGACACGGTCTGTGGACATTCCGAGGACGAACCGCTCTGATACCACTTTTGTCACGACCCAACCCCGTGGGCCGCGACCAGTGCCCGAGCTGGGCACCTATACGTACCCGATACCCCAAATTAGCATATTAACAGAATAATAATATAATAATAATATTAGTGGTCGCTACAGAATTTAGCAGAAAAGCAGACTTGGCACACACAGACCGATAAGGCCATCACAGAACAGAATATCCCAAACATATGTACAGAACCCACACAGATGTATCCACAGACCTCTACAGAACATATCATAATCATAAGACGGGACAGGGCCCCGTCATACCCTGAACAAAGTGCATATCCAGATAGCAGTGACAGACTGTACCAAAAGATGGGCTCTGTAGAAGAGAGCGCCCCAAATAGCAGAAATAGGATCCTAAACGTGTGGATCAGCGAACCTGTCGTCAGTACCTGCGCGGCATGAAAACGCAGCCCCCGAAGAAAGGGGGTCAGTACGAAATATGTACTGAATATGTAAAGCGGAATCACAGAAGTCAAATCATAATGGTTACAGAAAATGAGTACAGAATCCAGAGTGTCAAATGCATATTTCCAAAACAGACAGAATGCGTACAGAAACATATGTCATATCATATCATATCCGGTCCCTGACACGGGACTCGGCAGACAGAATGTGGCCACCCTCCCGACGCTGGTGCCACTATACAGAGGAATCAGAAAAGGGGCGTGGCCCCGTATCATATAATGTCATATCAAAATGGCCATACAGATCAGATCATAATAGGCGGACATGGCACATCATACTCCACAGACCCATGTACGCGTATACCTGCCCCCTCACATCGGGACGCGACGAACAATGCAGAGAATTACGCTTGACAACATATCCTGGCCCGGGCTCAGTGTGGGAAACATTGGGACATCCACGAATAGAGTAGTGAGAGACTAATGCAATTTAAAAATATAATAAATGTTTGCAAAGACTCGATGAAGCGTATCAAAGACAAACAAATCCAATGGGGTCGGACGGAATCATAATAAATGTATTTCGGATATCATAATAAATTACAGAAGTATAACTTTCCCGAAGTCATTCCGAGTGTCAAATAATTTATAATATTTAACAGAATATTTAAAATAATATTCGTTAAGCGATTAGTAGGGTAATTAAAACATTTCTTTCAAAAATCGCTTAAAAAAGGAAGCTTTAACACATTAGGGGCAAAACCGTAAATAGCGGGCCCGCCTTGGGACAAACAAGGCGGCGGGCTCAAATTGTGCCCTCTAAGCATATAGTATCACCTAAAAAGGTTATACAAACATTCTATGACTTTCTGAATAATTTAGAGCAAAATTGCATAATTTCAGAAAAAGCGTATCAAAATGGTTCAATTCTACTGAAGGAAAAACTGAAATTTTGTCTTGCGGATTCCGAGGGCCAAGAGGTCCTTCGAGGCCTGGATCCGACCCTAACACACTAGGGGCATGCCAAGGGAAGAATTGGGGTTGCTTTACATACCTTTCGCGCTCCTTAAGCCTTTCCAAACTCACTTCCCGTTTCGTCGAAAAACTGGAATTGGTCAAGTTTACCAATTGTGAATTATTAATGCCATTATTTCAACTTTAAGCATATTTGGCTACCGAAATTTCGGCAGCACTTCCCCTATACATATGACACCCCGAGAATTCAACTCGGCTATAAATCATCAACAACAACCCAAACGACAACAACAATATCAACAATGAACATTAAAAACACAAATATCCTTCAACTAGTCATTTTTCTCACAAGTTGACATAATCTTCAATTCAACCCAACTTTCAACTAAGATCAATAATTTCATATTCAACAACCATCATGATCATGACCATATAGTTCTAGAAACATTTCATATCGTTTTCCTTAAGATATACACTCGATATACATGATATACAATCTTCCGCCAAAATCATAACTTATGCAACACATCAAATCTTTGGCATACAACTTCATAACAAGTTTCCAACTTCCAAATTCATCAATGGTCATCACAACTAACAACCAAACAACTTCATTTCCTTAATGTCGGAAAAACCATACTAAAACGACATAAGTTTCTACATTCCAATTCAATACAAACTTATATCATTCTAACTTCATTCACATATCAAGCATTACAACAACACTCCAATACTCTAAACAAACTTAATCCATTTCATTCCCAAGTCAAATATACCACACGGCCATATGCTATTTTTCTCCATTCAATCAAATTTATTCCACTTTCATTCTCAACATAAATTCCATCACATTCACAACTAGAATACAACATGAATTCTATACATTTTTGGCTATACAATATACAAATACACATGGCTACACATATGTACCACACACCCACTTTGCAAACTTCCATTTCTCCATACAATCAACACATTTCTATATACTACAACCCAAACAAAACTCCATAACACAAGAATAAAGGATAAATTCTTACATTTTCCTCTAGTCTTCTTTACTTGAATTTGTGATCACTTTGGTGAACCAAGGCCTCCTTTCTCCAAACCAACTACACCAAGTTGAAGAGGGGACTCAACTTAGTAAGGAAACCACAAAATACAAATTTTTAACACAAGATTTTTGGTGGTGAATTTTTCACACCAAACCCGAAATGCCTTCTTTTTTTTGCTCTTGTTTTGCTCTTCTTTCTCTTCTAAGTCTCTTGAACCTTCTAAGGGATAGTGATCCCTTTATAATTAATTAGCACATGGAAATATTCATTAAAGCCATGGGTTGGGCCTCACTTGGCCGGCCACCCCTTAAACATTGGGCCTAAATTTTTTTTTTTTTGGGCCAACTCGGTTGGTCCCGAGTTGGGCCTAGCCCACTGACATTTCGACCTTAAAACGTTCATAACTCCTTGTACCGACGTCACCTGGGAACCCACGACCTATGGATTGAAAGCTAATTCAATTATCTACAACTTCTATTTCAAGGTTTCGAAATTCCAAACTTACAATACAGTTTTTGCCCCCCAAAGTCAGGTCACCCGAAAACGTTTTCTTAAAAATATTCGTTTGGAGGGTTTCCACTTTGATTTGGTCCAAAGGTACTTCATGAGTTGTGTTTAACTTTACATATGTGATTCATATGACTTTTCAGATGTTCCAAAAAAAATCTCGGTATGTGGGCCCCACCCCAGCAGATGCTCCGAGGTTCAAAAATACGGGATATAACAGAAAGTTCACCTAATTTTCATTATCAACAGATCAGTGAAACAAACAAATAAAAAGTGGAAACGGACCCATCAAAAATAAGCAAATAGAACCCGGGGGCAAAGGCAAGCAAAATAAGAAGGGGAAAAATCAATTTTCAGACATCTATGAGTAAGCCCAGCCAAATTAGGAACATGCAAGTACAAAATTCTACAATAAACTACCAAATCACCAGGAAACCTATCATATACTCATCAAAAGTAGTGGAATAATATACCAACAAAGAAAACAGAGATTTTTTTTTATCACAATCAGTTAAATTAGTCAAAAAAAAGGTTGCAATATAAGCTAATGACATCAAATTAATAGATTGAATTTAAAAGGAGTGCCATTTAATACAAGCAAGGAAAATTTTACTATCAATATATTCAGAAAAATCTTGACCAAAGAAAAAAAAAAACGAATTTCTCAAACTGGTGTTGCCTTTTGTTTTTCTTCATAAAATTAAAAAATTGAAAGAAACTCAAAATTACTATGAATCTCAAATTGTAGAAAATCAGCATAATAGCCAAATTAGGAACATGCAAGTACAAAATTCTACAATAAACTACTAAACTACCAGAAAACTTGTCACATATCATCATATACCCATCAAAAGTAATGAAATAAAATATCCAACAAAAGAAAAGAAATTTTTTTATCATCGCAATCAGTAGAAGCATCGAAAAAATTCAAAAAGCGTACCAAGAGACTTAGCAGAAAAGCACTTATAGAATGAGATGGAAGCACTAAGACTTGAGTGCTTGTTAATTTTGTTTGAGTAGAGACTCGATATATGGCCAATATAACACCAAAATGGAATAGCTGAAACTGGAATACACGTGGTCTGTTGCAAAAATAAGGAGATCCACGTGTTAGCCCATCAAATAGACACATTAATACACTGACATTAGTTATGCTGGCGTTGATAAACTAATTTATCTTTATTATATACGGATAATTTGATAAATTTTATATTGCATTATTAATTTCTTAATATGAGTATTTTTTACAAAGAATATTAGTTATGTATAAGCTGAAAAAGACTATCAAACAAGTTATTAATAATACATAAAGCTAATGCATATATTTTTTTTTAATGCCTCCTGCCAAATGCCTCCTAACTGTGTTGAACAGAGCTTCCAGCCTTACAGTTATGGATGAATGTGGAGGAGATCAGCTATCATGAGCACTCGTCCATACGTTCATAGATTTGATTGTCTACACAAATATAATTAAAGTTGATTATCAAGTCTCTTCCTCTTCCAAAAAAATAAATATGTAGAGAAATGGTGCTAGCTGGCTGATTGGACCGGGAA
The DNA here is from genome assembly GCF_019175385.1 of Lycium barbarum. Classification (NCBI taxonomy): domain Eukaryota; kingdom Viridiplantae; phylum Streptophyta; class Magnoliopsida; order Solanales; family Solanaceae; genus Lycium; species Lycium barbarum. The sequence goes on along the minus strand of NC_083348.1, from coordinate 102,361,387 downwards.
AATATAAAGCCAATTGAAATATTGGTTTTACGTCCACGAGAAATTCACTGATGTTTTGACCTTTTCTGATGACATGACACCTCCTTTATATTCCTTTGCTTCTTTCCTTGTTTACAAAGCAAATTTGAACTGAGTACAGGAAAAGCTTTTCTTTTCATCTCAGCCAAATCTGTTATTTATATGTGTTGAAGAGAGTATTTTAATAAAATCAATTTCTGTTGTAAGAACGTATAATAGAAAATGTTAAGGACAGATTTTTTTTTATAGTATATAGCAAAATTGAGGCAGAGATTCGGAATATATAGCCACAGTTTGGGAAGATATGCCTATTAGTAACAGGCAGTGTCTGTTCGGTAATGTTACCGTTTGAGAAAATCAATTACCGCAAATTTTTAATTTAAATTATCGCGCGAAAATATTAGAATTTAGGAAAATAAATAATGGCATTTAAGAAAATAAATTTGGTCCAAAAAAATTATCAATCAAATCATTTGACCGAATCCGAAGCCGAGCCGAGAGACAATGACAGCGCGAGGAGAGATCCTCTTCTTAACCCTTTATGAGCTAGAAGATGTGCTTCTAAATATAAGCACAAACATATTGCTTTCCACCATCAATGTGGGAGAATGCTCATTTGAAAAAGTTATATTTCTAAAATTTCACTTCTCTCTAATTTTATTTCCCTCTATTTTTCAATTCACATTTCACCTTTAAAGCTCACCGCTTGCTGACTTTAAATCCCAATAAAATCATCTCCCTTTCGTTCCAAAAATGTCACAAACAAGAAGGTTTGTGTGGGTAACTCCAAAAGATCCAAACAACCATGAAATTTACAATTGCAGAGACTACATTAGGAGGACAAGATATTGCCTGTAGTGTCGATACAATTTCAAACTTGCCACTTGACTTAATCCATCAAATTCTTTGATTGAGAAAGTATATTTAGCAAGGACGATAAATATTTTGAGATAGAGGAGTATTTTTTTATATTAGACATTTTTTATTTAAAATTATATAATTTTATTAAATTTTATCATTAAAAATTAAATTAAGATACCTAAAATGAAATAAATATTTTTTATCAAACAAGCTAAAAAGAAAAAATAATACACGTGGAGACGGAGGTAGTAGTATAAAAAAGAAAAAGGAAATAAAAATCCCCAAAAAGAACAAAAGAAAAGCCCCAAAAGCTGGATCTTTTGAGAGGGGTGGGTGCATGGCTATTAGTCAAGGAAAAAAGAAAAAGGGGTGCTGAGTCAGATTAAAAAGTGGTTAACTTTATTGAGAGAATCAAGAAAGAGAAAGAGAGGAAAGTGAAGATCTCTGGCCACACAGTCGGTATATTTCTACAAGAGAGGTTCGGAGGAGGAGGTGGAGTCCGGAACCAAAATGCTCCAAAAAAAAAATTATATGGAACTAAAATGTCCCAATAAAAAAAAATGTTTAAAAGTATTTTTAGCGCAGTAATTTACTGCATTAAAGCAGTTCATGAAGACGGAGCCGTTAACTGCTTTAGCGTAGTATTTTACTGCGTTATAGAAGCAGTTAAAAAAAAAAAATTATAACGCAGTAAAATACTGCGTCATAGAAACAGTACCAAAAAAAAATTTACCAACTTTATTTTTTGCAACACTTAGTGTTTTTTTTCATACTTTGATCAATGATTAGTCGTGTGTTAAGACTTTGAAACTTTAATATTTTATATAGAACCTGATATTTTTTTCTGCGTACAATAATGTAGGCTCAATACATCAAGGATACGTAAACGTTCGGATCGTCATTTTAGGGGTTGAAAAGGTGTCCGAAGTAAGTTTTGTTTGTAAACTTTAGGTTTAAGTGTTCTATATACATAGAGGTCCATCTTTGTTTGAAGACTTGTTGTCATTAGCTTAAAGTTTTTTATTTTAGGGTTTAGATTTAAGTGTGTTATTTTTTAAAGCATAACTATATTTCGAATATACGCCGTTTTTTGCGCTCGGCTGTCCGATTTGCGCAATTTTTTTTTGTAACATATTCGAAATAAAATTACGCATTAAAAAATAACACACTTAAGGAACACTTAGTGTTTTTTTCCATAAAAAGATTGCAACATCTTATTTTAATAAATCTTTTCTTTGCAGCACTTAGTGTTTTTTCCATACTTTGACCAACGATTAGTCGTGTGTCAAGAATTCAAAACGTCAATATTTTATATAGAACCTGATATTTTTTTTTTGCGTACTATAATGTAGGCTCAATACATCAAGTATACGTAAACGTTCGGATATCGTCGTTTTAGGGGTTGAAAAGGTACCCGAAGTAAGTTTTGTTTAAGGTTTAAGTGTTTTATTTTTTAAGGTTTTGATTTAAGCGTGTTATTTTTTAATCACGACATAACTTTATTTTGAATATAAATATAATTCTAAAAAATATAGGGAGAAAAACTATTTGTAAAGTGGTCAAACTTTATATGGTCATAACTTTGTGCTCGGACGTCCGTTTTACCATTTTTTTTTTTAAGTTGCGTATTTTTTCGAGATCTATGCGGACAAACTGCCACAAAGCAATTTGGCTGAGCCGATTTTTTTTTTAAAAAAATACCTTTTATCCCATTCAATTTTAATTTTCTCCCAAATTAGCGTGAAATTTTCAGTTTTATTTATTTATAAGATGATGATACGCAATAGATTTCAACGTAAAAATCTCGGGGTAATGTAGCTGTGAATGTCAATTTCACTTCTGCGGTTTTAATTTTTGAAAATAAAGCTGACTAATTTTCTCGACATATAAAGTTGACTAAAATAACCTTACAATCAAACACTAAGTTTTTTCAAACAAAACTTACTTCGGCACCTTTTCAACCCCTAAAATGACGATCCGAACGTATACGTATCCTTGATGTATTGAGCCTACATTATTGTACGCAGAAAAAAATATCAGGTTATATATAAAATTGATGGCATATATTTTTCAAATTGATAATGTTTTAATCTAATTAATTATAAAAATTAAAAGCACGCATTTTGTAATAATATCGTAGGCTGAATGTTTGACAGAAAGATTAATATTTATACATATAATGTCATAACAGTATTCAAATGTTTGACAAAAATAATAATAATATATCAATTGTAAGTGGAAATTGAACAACATGCAATGCAAAACAACAAACGAATAGTACTAAATCAAATAAATTGAAATCGAAAATATAACATAAATTCAAAATCCAAGAAAAAAAAAAGTTTAATATGATAACATAAAATAAGTTCCAAAATAACTTAAGTAAATATAATTCAAAAGAACGTGAAAACATATAAGTGTCTATAACCTCATTCAATAAAGGAATTCTACTTTGATAATATATCACTCGTTATATGTCAAGTTTATTAATGACTCATTCTTTCTAATATTAGGAAGTGTAGTTTCAAACTAGAATAATAACGATGAAGAATATAAGAAAAAAATCTAAAAAATATGAGCAATTATATGGAATCACAAGAAGTAAATGTTGGAAAATGAGAAGAAACAAAATGAAAGATAAATAATATATAAAAATAATTTAAAATGTCAAAATAAAATAAAATTAAAAAATAAAAGAAATTAAAAAGTAATCATATAATTACATAGTGTAATTACACCTAATTCTCACACACCATCCCTCATATTGAGAGTTGGAGAGTGTAATTACCCCTCCAAATTACACCAAATTACATGCTGATCATGTAATTACTTAGCCTGATAAACATACCAAACTGCGTAATTAAACTCAATTCCAATTACATGGTGGATTTCCAAACAGGCCCTAAGAGAACATGTCCTTTTATATACCGCTGCTTCCTCTTTACCAATTAAACCAAAAAATTTGAAGTGAGTAAGCTACTCATCTAACAATAAATTTTCATCGTTCCAATCATGTCACAAAGAAGAAGGTTTATGTGGAGAAATCCAAAAGAGTCATACATCCATAAGATTACAATTACAGAGACCACTGAAGGAGGACAAGATATAGCGTGTGTCGATAGAATTTCCAATTTGCCAGTCCATATAATCCGTCAATTTCTTTTTCGGATTCCACCAAAAGATATAGCCAGAACTAGTGTCTTGTCCAAGAAATGGCTAAGCATTTGGGCTTCTCTTTCAGATATTTATTTGGAGAATGGTGAAATCGACATGCTCTTTCTTCGAATGACTGTTGATAAAAGATCTTCTTGGGAATTGCTGGGGAAAAGATGGATAGATTTTGCCTTGAAAAATAAGGTTAAAACGTTACATCTTGATATAAAAGCACTTAATTATGAGGAGCCTTTCCGCCGTTTCTCCTTATCTGGTTTTGCATTTTCCTCTGCTATATTAGTTGTTTTAAGCATCAAAGACTGTGAGATTAGTAGTTCAGTCTCTTTTATGCTTCCTAATTTAAGGTCCCTCTTTCTACATACTATCATGACGGTTGATGGTTTTGTATTTGCCGATTTCATTGCTGGGTGCCCTCGAATCGAGGAGTTGGTCGTAGATTATTTTCCAGAAGAGTTGGACATTATATTAGTTCCAAATCCTAACCTAAAATATTTGATGGTGAAATACGATGCCCTTGGCGGTAAATTACAAGTAGAGTCCAAAAAACTGGAATCTCTTGTATTTTCATACTTGAGGGTGGAAGTGGATGAGTATGCATTCGAGATTGCGTCCACCAGTACGGTCAAGAATTTGACATTGCCAAAAGTTTATGTCCTAGAAAGGACATTGAGCCCTTTTATCAATAGGTTCCCTTTACTTGAGAACCTTGTGATAGATGGTTGCTGTCTTGATTTTTTTAGCGGAGGTGTTGGTATCGACAATTATTTGCCACGCCTTTTTATTTCTCACAAGAATCTGGCTAACTTTGTGCTGAAGTTAAACACCACTGGTAGCATTGATGAGATAATAATACATGCTCCCAACTTAAAATCCTTTGAATACTGTGGTCAACTCACGTCTTTTCCTGGAATATGGGCTTCTCGTCAATTTTAGTTTGTTAAACTCCATTTAAGACCCAAAGTGCTTAATACTCGCTGGTACATTTGGGTACGAAAGATTTTGGAGTCTTTTGCTCATGCCAAGCATTTGTGCTTGATCTGCCAAAGTGAACAGGTAAACATTTCTTTAACCTTTTTGTTTTGGTTGTCCAATCCTATTTGTGTTTACGATTGTTGCTGTATTTCGTGCCATACTACATTTTTGCTAGAGTATAGATGTTAATCAAACACGTGGACTCGAATTTTTGTTGTTCTGTTAGTGAAGTAAGCCTGGCAACCGGTTTAACCGGAACCGGATCGGTAACCGGTTAGGGAACCGGCCGGTTTCCGGTTAAAAAACCGGAACCATTTAACCGGTTCCGGTTTGAAACCTCAAACCGGAACCGGTCCGGTTCAAAGTGTCCAAAACATGTTTTTTTTTTTTTTGTATTATATATATATATATATTATAGTATTTATTAGTATATTGTAGGTATATTTACATATGTTATACAAGTTTATAAGTAAAGTTTAAATATTTACTGACTAACAGGCTAACAGCAAGTCAGCAATATAGAATATACGTGTATATATATATATATATATATATATACCTAAAATATAATAAGAATATACTTATATATATATCAATATATGTATCAATATACTTAGGTTATATAACTTAATATATATAAATATATTTAAGTTATATATATATATTACAAGTATATTCTTAGTATATTTTAGTTATTTTTCAAATATATAACTTTTTAGTTTTTAATTTAAGTATATTTTAGATATATTCCTAACTTAATAAAAGTAAAAATATGAACACAATTAAATAGAAGAAAGCTCAATGAGACATATATTTTATTCATTTTTGGATAACATTTATTTGCAAGTTGTAGTTTTATTTTAACTTGCAAATAATACATGAGTTGTACAAAAATAGTAGAATAATCAAATCACCAATTTTGAACCATTTCGTTAATTTCCCCCACATCATATTCGGTCATGGAAATATCTTCAAACTCTTCCATTTGGTCCGGTCCACTAGCTATCAAATCTTCGATTTCTTCCTCTTCGCCTTCCTCCGCTTCTAAGTTTTGGTTGAGTCGCTCCGATCTAATCCAATCGCGAATGCACACTAGTACTTGCAAGCTAAAGCCGGATAATGAATGTCTATGATCTCTAATTTGCTGTCTTCCTTGGCTAAATGTGCTCTCCGAAGCCACGGTTGATACTTGAACCGTAAGGAAAAAAAACTAACTTGTTAAGACTAAGACCCAAATCAGCGGTAAGACAAACATTACAATTTAAAGAATTAAATATATGGCGCAAATAAAATATATATTTTTTAAACAAATCTATAATATCGGCTCTACAAGTACTTCTAGGAATACCCTCAAATAACGGATTATAACAACGTTGAATGTAAGTAACAAACCCCAAACCTGAGGAAAAGGAAAATGGTAAACAATCATAAGCTACCATTTTAGCTATTTCTACACGCTCTTTTTTCTTGTCATACTTAAAATTTCTACCGGTTCGTGGGTCTATCGTCATTTGAATCCCCCCACATTTGAACCCGTTTGCTCTCCCCAAACATCCATATGTTTGGTTCTCATATGAGCATTTAGTGTACCCGTTCCACCATCCTTATCAGTTCCTTGCTTAAAACTAAATACTTGTCCACATATGGTACATGTAGTTGATTGGTTTTCCCTATTCTTAGTCATAAATTTCCAAACTTTAGCTGTTGGCTTACGGGTTCTAGGCGGTTTGTCTTGTGTATGTGATTGTGTAGGACATGTATCTCGTATGGGGATTTCGGGGGTTGTGTTTCATCATCATCATGTAAGTCTTCATTAAAAGTGTCGGTAAAATGTTGTTGCATTGCCTCATGACCTAAAAGTGAATTATTTTCACCAACATCAATACCTAAATTAGGTGTTTCTTCCACAAATGTTTCCTCATTAAGCGCACCCCTAACAATACGACTACTACTACCGGCACCACGTCTTAATCTCTTTGACATTATTAAATAGAATTAATTTAAATCACAAGAAAATAAATTACAACAAATTAAATTGCTAGAATTAAATTGCGAAAAATAAAGATAGAGTTGGAACGAAGGTACCAAATTGCCGCATTAATTTTCAACAAAGTGAAGGCGGCTAGAATTGCAAATCCACCAAAGCTATTTCGGATTGTTGCAAAATCACCAACTCCACTAACAATATTATAATTGCAAAATTAATAATTGAAAGTTGAAACTATAATAAGACTTTGTGGCTAATTATTGCAAAGTAACTATAATTGAGAGATTGAGATTTGAGAGAAAGATGAAAAAGAGTGAATTAGTGTGAATTAAAATGAAAATGAAGAAGGGTTTATATAGGGGTGGAGGATGGGTTAAAGTGTTAAAAAAAAGTTTAGGGGGTTGGGGGGCTAAAAATTAATAAAATGACCGTGACTGTTGCCAACGGTCCATTAACGGACAGCTGAGCCCAGCCCCAACGGCTATTTTTTTTTTTTTTTTTTAATTTCACCGGTTAAACCGGTTCCGGTTTCAAAAATATCGGAACCGGACCGGTAACCTTTTAAACGGTTAACCGGTTCCGGTTTTACCGGTCCGGTTACCGGTTTTAACCGAACCGGTTGACGGGTTTACAGTGAAGAGATTTGAAATGTGAAATACATTATTCCCTTAATCTATTTTCATTATATTATTCGAATTATCTTTATTTCCAGTTGATATTGACATAATAGGCCACATTTATTTGAATTATTTTTCAAATATTTGAAATGACATCGCCTTAGTGTTTCAATTGTTTGGTTATTGATTATATATATTGAGTTGGTTTTTGTTGGTTGTCAGGATATCATCTTTCCTGATGAGCTAACCGAGACATTACTTCCAGCAATCAATAATATTAAAAATTTGGAATTGCAAATTGAATCATCTACTGGCAGTACGAAAAAAATTCTAGATGGCTTTATTTGGATTCTTCCAGGTTTGAAGACTTTGTCATTGACATTGGGTTCCGTTTCAAAAATCATTGAGGTACTCGTAAACTCTACTTGGCTTCTTTCATCTCCCTAATTCCTAGCTATTGCTTTTTGTTATTTTTAGTATGTCGTCAATTTTGGCCACGTTGAACCTTGAACTCATAGTTATGCTGCACACATTTCACAAAGTAGAGACTAATGAGTTTTATGGGTTTTCTAGTATATTGTTTTAGCATATGATTGACAATGTAAATGGAAACTCGTTACGCTTGAATATGCTTTCAGCTATTCTAATTGTGGGTGACAACCTTCATATTTTATAATTGCAAATGCAGTTTTACAGCGGATGATGTGGAGATTATTTCAGCCTTCTGCCCAGAACAAACACTGGAACACAAGCAGAAGCTAGCATACAATGATTAGAGAGACTAGATCGAGAGAATGCTTTCTTGGCATTACTGAAATTTTTCTTGTTTTGAACTTCATTCTATTGTGAAGTAGAAGCACAGACTTAGCTTGTAGCTTGCCAAACAGTGGATCCGGTGACTTAATGAATCACATATTTCATATGCAAGAAATATATATATATATATGCAGTTGTTTAAAGTGCTTTTAATTCGAAGAGTTTATTAGTTAATGCCACGATTGCGTCAAATTAGATCATCCCTCCGGTTTTCTTTAGTACATGTAGAATATAATTTGGGCTATTACTACTCGTTTGATAAGAGCGAAAACCGCAACGAGCAATTTAGTCATACTGGCAAACCTTTGTAATGTTCGTTAGGGATTATGTGTGCTAAAATACGAGTGATATTAGAATACTATAGTTTAATGTAATCATGCAAAAAAGAAAATAGCGAGAGTGCTTTTAACAATGTCCGTGCAACACAAGAGACTGAAAGATTAGTTTTTTTAAAAAGTTTGGGAACAATTAACGTGCCACAACCAATTTTTAAAAGGCAGAATTGATACTTCATGTTTTATGCGAAAGATCTATAATTGGTTGTCCACTTTGTTTGCCTTGCTAATTGAACAGATTTTCCAGCCTTGGGGTCGTTTGGTACGTGGAATAAGCTGGGATATCTATCCTGGGATTAAATTTGGGATAAAATTTATATCTTATTTGGATGAAGGTATAAATTTATTCCCGGATAAATTTATACCTTCAACCAAACAAGGTATAAAACTTATCCCAAATTTAATCTTGGATAACCCATCTTATCTCATCTAGTTTGGTATTATTTTATTTCATCTCTCAAGTGGGATAAAATAGTCTAGGGAATATAATTTTAGAATTATAATACCAGAATAACTTAATCCGTGTACCAAAGTGGTCGTTTGGTATGCGGACAAAGTTATGCTGGGATTATAGTCCTGGAATTATAATCCAGGGACTAAATAATCCCTGGATTATTTAGTACTAATTCTTTATTTGGTTCATTGGATTAAAGGTGAGATATACCATTAATAATCCAAAGCATGTGTTTGGTTTGAAGTTGGATAAAGCTGGATAAACTTTTCATTTCCAATTTTAACCTTGATATTCCAATGCCACGACATACACCATTTTCTCGCCATTTCTCTACCACTACTGCCTTCTACAATTTTACCTTCTAAGAAAAGGGATTACTATTTGCCTAACAAAACACATTAAGAGAACAAAGATACATTCTTTACATAAAACTCACAAAAGGGTCACTCTCAGAATAAGAACCTTTTAAAGAAAGCCACACACCAATTTTCCCAAAAGAAAGATATATTCCTTTTTCACTCCATAGCAACCACATATCCTATAATTCTTGAAAAAAGCCAAATACCAAGATGCTAAAGTTGCCATCTTTACACAATTATGCTGTCTTTGAGCCAAATGGGAATAAAAAGGAATTTTCTTGAGAAAAAAATATCAGCTTCTATATAAAATATTGACGTTTCGGAGTCTTGACACACGACTAATCATTGGTCAAAGTATGAAAAAAACACTAAGTGTTGCAAAAAATAAAGTTGGCCAATTTTTTTTTTTATACTGTTTCTATAACACAGTATTTTACTGCATTATAGAATTTTTTTTTAACTGCTTCTATAACGCAGTAAAATACTGCGCTAAAGGTAATTTTGTCACTTTTTTTTTGTTGGGGTATATTGGTTCCGCATGATTTTTTTTTTGAGTCATTTTGGTTCTGGACTCGGAGGAGGTGCGTGTATAAGACTTACATCTACCTATTTTTGTGGGATATAGGAGTCCTTTCTAGTAGACTCTCAACTCAAGAAAAGTTATTTTTCAAAGAAATGATTTGAAAGAAATACTATAGTAAAAGATATAATAAAAAATTTAAATAAAAAATATTAACAGTACAAATATTAAAAATTATCAAAGCAAAAGAGACAACAATAATTATAGAATCGAATCATAACATAATGTTAGCATAATACTGGCATGAAAACAGATAAATGCTTCAGGCTAGAACCGTGCGCTACCAAATAAATATTCAAAATATCCAAAAATTACAACAAACTTATTTATAAAAAAAAAAGGGAAGAAAAATATAAAAGAGAATATGAGGAAGTGTTTGCGAGTGTCAGATCTCTTTTTCCGTGGTGAATGAATAAAGTGTAAACATGTCTGTTGAGAAATAATCCCAAAATAAGGGTCTGGTCTTTTAAGACTCTAATAAGGGCCTGTTTGGAAAGCCACCTGGTAATTGGAATTGGTGTAATTACTACCCACAACCCAGTAATTACACACTATAATAATTATGATGATCTATTTATTTGTCATAACGTAACTACAAGCATATTGTTCGATTTTATATGTGTAATTATACAGTGAGATTAGTTTAAAAATAAAAATTAATACTTGACAAATATGTGCCTTTAGGTATTTAAGATACATATTGTTTCTTCAAAATATATTAATTAATAATAACATATTTGTAAATAATATTATAAAAATAATGGCATATATTTTTCAAATTGATAATGTTTTAATCTAATTAATTATAAAAATTAAAAGCACACATTTTGTAATAATATCATAGGCTGAATGTTTGACAGAAAGATTAATATTTATACATATAATGTCATAACAGTATTCAAATGTTTGACAATAATAATAATAATATATCAATTGTAAGTGAAAATTGAACAACATGCAATGCAAAACAACAAATGAATAGTACTAACTCAAATAAATTGAAATTGAAAATATAACATAAATTCAAAATTCAAGAAAATAAAAAGTTTAATATGATAACATAAAATAAGTTCCAAAATAACTTAAGTAAATATAATTCAAAAGAACGTGGAAACATATAAGTGTCTATAACTTCATTCAATAAAGGAATTCTACTTTGATAATATATCACTTGTTATATGTCAAGTTTATTAATGACTCATTCTTTCTAATATTAGGAAGTGTAATTTCAAACTAGAATAATAAGGATGAAGAATATAAGAAACAAATCTAAAAAATATGAGCAATTATATGGAATCACAAGAAGTAAATGTTGGAAAATAAGAACAACGAAAATGAAAGATAAATAATATATAAAAATAATTTAAAATGTCAAAATAAAATAAAATTACCATAATAGAAATTAAAAAAAAAAGAAATTAAAAAGTAATTATATAATTACAGAGTGTAATTACACCTAATTCTCACACACCATCCCCTTATTGAGAATTGAAGAGTGTAATTACCCCTCCAAATTACATGCTGATCATGTAATTACTTAGCCTGATAAACATATCAAACTGCGTAATTACACTCAATTCCAATTACATGGTGGCTTTCCAAACAGGCCCTAAGAGAACATGTCCTTTCATATACCGCTGCTTCCTCTTTACCAATTAAACCAAAAAATTTGAAGTGAGTAAGCTACTCATCTAACAATAAATTTTCATCGTTCCAATCATGTCACAAAGAAGAAGGTTTATGTGGAGAAATCCAAAAGAGTCATACATCCATAAGATTACAATTACAGAGACCACTGAAGGAGGACAAGATATAGCGTGTGTCGATAGAATTTCCAATTTGCCAGTCGATATAATCCGTCAATTTCTTTTTCGGATTCCACCAAAAGATATAGCCAGAACTAGTGTCTTGTCCAAGAAATGGCTAAGCATTTGGGCTTCTCTCTCAGATATTTATTTGGAGAATGGTGAAATCGGCATGCTCTTTCTTCGAATGACTGTTGATAAAAGATCTTCTTGGGAATTGCTGGGGAAAAGATGGATAGATTTTGCCTTGAAAAATAAGGCTAAAACGTTACATCTTGATATAAAAGCACTTAATTATGAGAAGCCTTTCCGCCTTTTCTCCTTATCTGGTTTTGCATTTTCCTCTGCTATATTAGTTGTTTTAAGCATCAAAGAGTGTGAGATTAGTAGTTCAGTCTCTTTTATGCTTCCTAATTTAAGGTCCCTCTTTCTACATACTATCATGACGGTTGATGGTTTTGTATTTGCCGATTTCATTGCTGGGTGCCCTCGAATCGAGGAGTTGGTCGTAGATTATTTTCCAGAAGAGTTGGACATTATATTAGTTCCAAATCCTAACCTAAAATATTTGATGGTGAAATACGATGCCCTTGGCGGTAAATTACAAGTAGAGTCCAAAAAACTGGAATCTCTTGTATTTTCATACTTGAGGGTGGAAGTGGATGAGTATGCATTCGAGATTGCGTCCACCAGTACGGTCAAGAATTTGACATTGCCAAAAGTTTATGTCCTAGAAAGGACATTGAGCCCTTTTATCAATAGGTTCCCTTTACTTGAGAACCTTGTGATAGATGGTTGCTGTCTTGATTTTTTTAGCGGAGGTGTTGGTATCGACAATTATTTGCCACGCCTTTTTATTTCTCACAAGAATCTGGCTAACTTTGTGCTGAAGTTAAACACCACTGATAGCATTGATGAGATAATAATACATGCTCCCAACTTAAAATCCTTTGAATACTGTGGTCAACTCACGTCTTTTCCTGGAATATGGGCTTCTCGTCAATTGGAGTTTGTTAAACTCCATTTAAGACCCAAAGTGCTTAATACTCGCTGGTACATTTGGGTACGAAAGATTTTGGAGTCTTTTGCTCATGCCAAGCATTTGTGCTTGATCTGCCAAAGTGAACAGGTAAACATTTCTTTAACCTTTTTGTTTTGGTTGTCCAATCCTATTTGTGTTTACGATTGTTGCTGTATTTCGTGCCATACTACATTTTTGCTAGAGTATAGATGTTAATCAAACACGTGGACTAGAATTTTTGTTGTTCTGTCAGTGAAGTAAGCCTGGCAACCGGTTTAACCGGAACCGGACCGGTAACTGGCCGGTTTCCGGTTAAAAAACCGGAACCATTTAACCGGTTCCGGTTTACCGGTTTGAAACCTCAAACCGGAACCGGTCCGGTTCAAAGTGTCCAAAACATGTTTTTTTTTTTTTTTTTGTATTATATATATATATATATATATTATAGTATTTATTAGTATATTGTAGGTATATTTACATATGTTATACAAGTTTATAAGTAAAGTTTAAATATTTACTGACTAACAGGCTAACAGCAAGTCAGCAATACAGAATATACGTATACATATATATATATATATATATATACCTAAAATATAGTAAGAATATACTTATATATATATATATATCAATATACTTAGGTTATATAACTTGATATATATAAATATGTTTAAGTTATATATATCTTATATATATGTATAACTTTATATATATATACCTAAAATATAGTAAGAATATACTTATATATATATCAATATATGTATCAATATACTTAGGTTATATAACTTAATATATATAAATATATTTAAGTTATATATATATATATATATATATATATATATATATATATATATATATATATATATATATACATATATTACAAGTATATTCTTAGCATATTTTAGTTATTTTTCAACTATATAACTTTTTAGTTTTTAATTTAAGTATATTTTAGATATATTCCTAACTTAATAAAAGTAAAAATATGAACACAATTAAATAGAAGAAAGCTCAATGAGACATATATTTTATTCATTCTTGGATAACATTTATTTGCAAGTTGTAGTTTTATTTTAACTTGCAAATAATACATGAGTTGTACAAAAATAGTAGAATAATAAAATCACCAATTTTGAACCATTTCGTTAATTTCCCCCACATCATATTCGGTAATGGAAATATCTTCAAAGTCTTCCATTTGGTCTGGTCCACTAGCTATCAAATCTTCAATTTCTTCCTCTTCGCCTTCCTCCGCTTCTAAGTTTTGGTTGCGTCGCTCCGATCTAATCCAATCGCGAATGCACACTAGTACTTGCAAGCTAAAGCCGGATAATGAATGTCTATGGTCTCCAATTTGCTGTCTTCCTTGGCTAAATGCGCTCTCCGAAGCCACGGTTGATACTTGAACCGTAAGGAAAAAAATCTAACTTGTTAAGACTAAGACCCAAATCAGCGGTAAGACAAACATTACAATTTAAAAAATTAAATACATGGCGCAAATAAAATCTATATTTTTTAAACAAATCTATAATATCGGCTCTACAAGTACTTCTAGGAATACCCTCAAATAACGGATTATAACAACGTTGAATGTAAGTAACAAACCCCAAACCCTGAGGGAAAGGAAAATGGTAAACAATCATAAGCTACCATTTTAGCTATTTCTACACGCTCTTTTTTCTTGTCATACTTAAAATTTCTACAGGTTCGTGGGTCTATCGTCATTTGAATCCCCCCACATTTGAACCCGTTTGCTCTCCCCAAACATCCATATGTTTGGTTCTCATATGAGCATTTAGTGTACCCGTTCCACCATCCTTATCAGTTCCTTGCTTAAAACTAAATACTTGTCCACATATGGTACATGTAGTTGATTGGTTTTTCCTATTCTTAGTCATAAATTTCCAAACTTTAGCTGTTGGCTTACGGGTTCTAGGCGGTTTGTCTTGTGTATGTGATTGTGTAGGACATGTATCTCCTATGGGGATTTCGGGGGGTTGTGTTTCATCATCATCATGTAAGTCTTCATTAAAAGTGTCGGTAAAATGTTGTTGCATTGCCTCATGACCTAAAAGTGAATTATTTCCACCAACATCAATACCTAAATTAGGTGTTTCTTCCACAAATGTTTCCTCATTAAGCGCACCCCTAACAATACGACTACTACTACCGGCACCACGTCTTAATCTCTTTGACATTATTAAATAGAATTAATTTAAATCACAATCAAATAAATCACAAGAAAATAAATTATAACAAATTAAATTGCGTAAATTAAATTGCGAAAAATAAAGATAGAGTTGGAACGAAGGTACCAAATTGCCGGATTAATTTCCAACAAAGTGAAGGCGGCTAGAATTGCAAATCCACCAAAGCTACTTCGGATTGTTGCAAAATCACCAACTCCACTAACAATATTATAATTGCAAAATTAATAATTGAAAGTTGAAACTATAATAAGACTTTGTGGCTAATTATTGCAAAGTAACTATAATTGAGAGATTGAGATTTGAGAGAAAGATGAAGAAGAGTGAATTGGTGTGAATTAAAATGAAAATGAAGAAGGGTTTATATAGGGGTGGGGGATGGGTTAAAGTGTTAAAAAAAAAGTTTAGGGGGTTGGGGGGCCAAAAATTAATAAAATGACCGTTTGGCAACAGTCATCTTTGCAAATGGACCGTTGCCAACGGTCCATTAACGGACAGCTGAGCCCAGCCCCAACGACTATTTTTTTTTTTTTTTTTTTAATTTCACCGGTTAAACCGGTTCCGGTTACCGGTTTTAACCGAACCGGTTGACGGGTTTACAGTGAAGAGATTTGAAATGTGAAATACATTATTCCCTTAATCTATTTTCATTATATTATTCGAATTATCTTGATTTCCAGTTGATATTGACATAATAGGCCAAATTTATTAACAAACATTTATTTGAATTATTTTTCAAATATTTGAAATGACATCGCCTTAGTGTTTCAATTGTTTGGTTATTGATTATATATATTGAGTTGGTTTTTGTTGGTTGTCAGGATATCATCTTTCCTGATGAGCTAACCGAGACATTACTTCCAGCAATCAATAATATTAAAAATTTGGAATTGCAAATTGAATCATCTACTGGCAGTACGAAAAAAATTCTAGATGGCTTTATTTGGATTCTTCCAGGTTTGAAGACTTTGTCATTGACATTGGGTTCCGTTTCAAAAATCATTGAGGTACTCGTAAACTCTACTTGGCTTCTTTCATCTCCCTAATTCCTAGCTATTGCTTTTTGTTATTTTTAGTATGTCGTCAATTTTGGCCACGTTGAACCTTGAACTCATAGTTATGCTGCACACATTTCACAAAGTAGAGACTAATGAGTTTTATGGGTTTTCTAGTATATTGTTTTAGCATATGATTGACAATGTAAATGGAAACTCGTTACGCTTGAATATGCTTTCAGCTATTCTAATTGGGGGTGACAACCTTCATATTTTATAATTGCAAATGCAGTTTTACAGCGGATGATGTGGAGATTATTTCAGCCTTCTGCCCAGAACAAACACTGGAACACAAGCAGAAGCTAGCATACAATGATTAGAGAGACTAGATCGAGAGAATGCTTTCTTGGCATTACTGAAATTTTTCTTGTTTTGAACTTCATTCTATTGTGAAGTAGAAGCACAGACTTAGCTTGTAGCTTGCCAAACAGTGGATCCGGTGACTTAATGAATCACATATTTCATATGCAAGAAATATATATATATATGCAGTTGTTTAAAGTGCTTTTAATTCAAAGAGTTTATTAGTTAATGCCACGATTGCGTCAAATTAGATCATCCCCTCCGGTTTTCTTTAGTACATGTAGAATATAATTTGGGCTATTACTACTCGTTTGATAAGGGCGAAAACCGCAACGAGCAATTTAGTCATACTGGCAAACCTTTGTAATGTTCGTTAGGGATTATGTGTGCTAAAATACGAGTGATATTAGAATACTATAGTTTAATGTAATCATGCAAAAAAGACAATAGCGAGAGTGCTTTTAACAATGTCCGTGCAACACGAGACTGAAAGATTAGTTTTTTAAAAAAGTTTGGGAACAATTAACGTGTCACAACCAACTTTTAAAAGGCAGAATTGATACTTCCTGATTTATGCGAAAGATCTATAATTGGCTGTCCACTTTGTTTGCCTTACTAATTGAACAGATTTTCCAGCCTTGGGGTAGTTTGGTACGTGAAATTGGAATAAGCTGGGATATCTTGGGATTAAATTTATACCTTCAACCAAACAAGGTATAAAACTTATCCCAAATTTAATCTTGGATAACCCATCTTATCCCATCTAGCTTGGTATTATTTTATTCCATCTCTCAAGTGGGATAAAATAGTCTAAGGATTACAATTTCAGAATTATAATACCGGAATAACTTAATCCGTGTACCAAACGATCCCTTTAGTGGTCGTTTGGTATGCGGACAAAGTTATGCTGAGATTATAGTCCGGGGATTATAATCCTGGGACTAATTCTTTGTTTGGTTCATGGATTAAAGGTGGGATATACCATTAATAATCCAAAGCATGTGTTTGGTTTGAAGTTGGATAAAGCTGGATAAACTTTTCATTTCCAATTTTAACCTTGATATTCCAATGGCTTATTGTGCATAAGTAGTACAAAACTTATGCAGAAAAATGCTGAAAATGTGCAGAAAGCCAAAAACTGTGCAGAAAAATGCAAAAACAACTGCAGAAAATAAAAAACTGAAGCCAAAAAATGCAGAAATTGTGCAAAAAAGAGTGCAGAAATTATGCAGAAAAATGCAAAAACGAATGCAGAAAATACAAAAAATGCAGAAACTATGTAGAAAATGCAGAAACTGTGCAAAAAAGAGTGCAGAAAAATGCAAAAACAAATGTAGAAAATACAAAAAATGAAGCCAAAAAATGCAGAAATTGTGCAAAAATGAGTGCAGAAGCTATGCAGAAAATGCAAAAACTGTGCAGGAATTATGGTTAAGGGGTAAGATGGTCATTTAGAAAAGTTATCCCAAGATTATTAATGCCGGTATTAGTTATACTAGCTTTCCAATGGGATAATATTATCCAAGATTGTAGTATGATTTTATACCCGGACTAATTAATAACTCAAACCAAATGTGGTATAAATTTAACCAAAAAATTTAATACCGGTATATCCTGTCTTATACCCTCTACCAAACGACCCCTTAGAGTTTTGGATGAAAGTGGAGGAGATCAGTTACCATGAGCACTCTTCTCGACATTCATAAATTTGATTGTCTACAGAAATATAATTAAAGCTGATTATGAAGACTCTTCCTCTTCCACAAAAAAAATGTAGAGAAATGGTGCTAGCTGGCTGATTAGACATGGAAAATATAAAGCCAATTGAAATATTGGTTTTACATCCACGAGGAATTCACTGATGTTTTGAGCTTTTCTGATGACATGGCGCCTCCTTTATATTCCTTTGCTTTTTTTTCTTTTTACAAAGCAAATTTGAACCGAGTACAGGAAAAGATTTTCTTTTCATCTCAGCCAAATCATCTCCCTTTCATTCCAATAATGCCACAAGCAAGAAGGTTTGTGTGGAAAACTCCAAAAGATCCAAACAGCCATGAAATTACAATTACAGAGACTACATTAGGAGGACAAGATATTGCCTGTAGTGTCGATAGAATTTCAAATTTGTCACTTGACTTAATCCATCAAATTCTTTGGTGGGTCCAACGGAAAGATGCAGCCAGAGCTAGTGTTTTGTCCAAGAAGTGGCAAGGCATTTGGACTTGTGTCCTGTTGCACTGTTTAATACCACTGCATTGGGATAGTTGTACTTGTATGTATTTATGGTTGTACCAAGTTAGTTAATCAGTTAGATGAGTGTGATGAGCTGTATCACAGTTGTCAAATTAGTCAGTGGTCAAATGTATAGTGGGTAGGAAAGTGAAGTAGATAAATGTATTTTAGAGTTCAGTTCATTCAATACATACAAAAGTCAGATATTTTTTTTCCCAATACAATATTTCTCTCTCTAAGTCTTCTCTTCTTCTTCCACTGTAACCGCCAATTGTTGCCATCAGTTCTATTATGCATTCTTCTTCAATTTAACATGGTATCAGAGCAGTGTTAACTGCGATTCTACTAAATCTAGCTGCAATTTCTTGTTCTTTAACTTTAGTTCTTCGTTTCCGCGAAAGAGGAGAACAATTTTTTTTCGATTTGCTCAATTTGTGATACGAAAATTTAACAATCACTGAAGATAATTCTACAACTGTGAATGCAAACTCAAACATTCAACTTGATCCAAATGATCCTCTATATGTGCATCCATCGGATACTCCAGGTGTTGCCCAAGTTCCTCAGTTGTTAATAGGAACAGAAAATTACTCAGAATGGAGCAGAGCAATGCGATTATCATTGCTTGTGAAAAATAAAATTGGATTCATTGATGGATCGTGCAAAAGGGAGAGCTATGTGAATGATGAATATCGCCTTCGTTAATGGGAAAGATGTAACGCGATTGTGCAATCGTGGATTATCAGTTCAGTTGTGAAGGAATTGAGAAAAGGGATAGTCTATTCATCTGATGCTAGGCGCGTATGGGAAGCATTCAAGGATAGATTCGATAAGGTAAATGGAACTCGAATTTATTATATGAATAGAGAAATTAACTCATTAATGCAAGGAATTTCCACTATATCTGTGTACTTCTCTAATTTGAATGATTTATGGGCTGAGTTTGAATCGATTATTCCATATCCTGGATGTGACTGCCCTAAATCCAAAACGTTTGTTGAGTTTTTACACCAACAAAAGATGATGAAGTTTTTTATTGGATTAAATGAAACCTATGCACCTCAAATGAGTCACTTCTTAATGATGGATCCTATGCCAATTCTTGATCAGGCCTATGCTATGTCAATCCATGAGGAGAGTCAAAGAATGAAGGGTAGTTATGGAGTACAAACTGGAATTCTGGGAAATTAACCTATAGGAGCAGTGAATAATGTACTGGTTGCAGCTAATGTGTCAAATGTAGTACCAAATGCAGTAAATGCACCAAATGTGGTGGCTCATGTAGCCAATGCTTCAAATGCTAGACCTAGATGGAATGAAGAAATGTATTGTGGTTATTGTCATAAAAAAGGATACCTTAGGGAGAATTGTTACAAGCTGAAGGGATATCCACCTGGATTTAGATTTACCAACAAAATAAGGGATAATTATCCACCTCCAAAGGCTCACAATGCAAATGTAAAGGAGGAAGCACAGAGTAGTGGTCACAGTTCTTAGAAACATGATGGTGAGACTATGTTTGGGGCTGGAACCATTCAGGCTCAACCAGTGTTTACACAACAACAATATGAGCAAATTCTAAAGATGCTGAACAATCTTAACATAAACAAGGCTCCTACTGAGATGGCAAACAAGGCAGGTATATCTTCTAATTCTCAAAATGTATGGATTGTTGATTCTGGTGCTACTAATCACATGACTGCATGCTTAGATTGACTACCTTGTCCTACTCCTGTTCCCAAATCAAACTCTAAAGCAGTTCACCTTCCTAATGGAGACAATACACAAATCACTCACGCTGGATCCTGTAACCTTGCTAACTCTCAAACACTTCACAATGTACTCTATATACCTAATTTTAAGTATAATCTACTCTCAGTAGCTAAGTATACAAAGAAACTAAGATGTTCTGTCTCTTTCTTCCCTGATTTTTGTGTCTTTCAGGACCTCTTTAGTGGCAAGGTGAAGGGGATTAGTAGCTTCAAAAATAGATTCTACATTCTCGATCCCACTATACCTGCTAACATTCGATCCTCAGTTCAACCTTCATCATGCTTGTCCACTACTGTTCCACTAAATTCTAGCTTCTTGTGGCACCAAAGGATGGGGCATGCTCCATATGCAGCTCTACAGAAGATTCCTACAATAAAGCAACACTTTGCTATTTCAAATTCTTGTAATTGTCATATCTGTCCGCCAGCAAAACAGTCTAGGCTTCCATTTACCTCTAGTATTTTCTAAATCTAGCTTTGTGTTCTAACTTGTACATATGGATGTTTGGGGTCCCTACAGAGTCTATACCTATAATGGTTTCAAGTATTTTCTAACTCTAGTGGATGATCATTCTAGAATGACATGGACCTTTCTGATGAGGCTTAAAAGTGATGTCTATGTAGTTCTCAAGGGCTTTATTCATCTAATAGAAAATCAGTTTTCAGCTACCATCAAAGTTTTCAGATCAGACAATGCCTCTGAGTTCTTTAATGCCCTGTGCATTGACTTGTTTAAACACAAAGGCATTGTCCATCAGAGTAGCTGTGTTCACACTCCACAACAAAATGGTGTTGTGGAGAGGAAGCACAGACACCTCTTGGACATTACTAGATCCTTGAGATTCCAAGATAATATTCTATTAAAATTTTGGGGTGACTGCTTACTTACTCCTACTTACATTATTAATAGATTGCCTAGTCCAATACTCCATGGCAAATCTCCTTATGAACTATTTCATAATAATTCACCATCCCTTGATC
The DNA here is from genome assembly GCF_019175385.1 of Lycium barbarum. Classification (NCBI taxonomy): domain Eukaryota; kingdom Viridiplantae; phylum Streptophyta; class Magnoliopsida; order Solanales; family Solanaceae; genus Lycium; species Lycium barbarum. The sequence continues at coordinate 102,339,838 of NC_083348.1, read as the reverse complement.
ACATGAGAGTCTTTGGGTGTCTTTGTTTTGCCACTAAAACAAATTTCTCAGATAAATTTACCCCTTAGTTAATTCCTGCTGTTTTCATGCGTTACTCTCCAGTGCAGAAAGGTTACAGGCTCTATGATATTGAGCTTGAAATTTTTTTATCAGCAGAGATGTCATCTTTAAGGAACAAATCTTTCCATCAGACACACAAGAAATCAATTTGTCCTATCTCACCCTTCCTTTCTTCCCTTCTATGACTCACATGTTCTTCCTTCCAATGTATCACCACCTTCATCATCTCCGACATCATCTGCTACTACTTCTTTGCCTTTTTCCTCTGCATTGTCTCCTGATGTTCTTACATCTTTTTCTCCTTCCAACTCTCCAATTTCTCCTACTTTATCACCCTCAGCATCTTCATCTCCTACTATATCCTCTCCTTCCCATTCTTTTTCCTACTCTCTTCCTTCTCCTGCTCCTCCAGCTTCCTCCACTCCTATTCCTACTGTTTTTCCTTCAAGAAAATCTGGTAGAGTTACCAAGCCTTCCATCTGGTTGACTGATTATATATATCCTCCTTTGCCCTTTTCCTTTTCTTCTCTTTCCACATCTCATCCTATACAGCATTTTGTTGCTTACTCTTATTTATCTCCTACTTATCAAGCCTTTTTCTCTTCCTTCTCTTCTGAAACTGAACCTTCTTCCTTCTTTCAAGCAAGTAAAGACAAGAAGTGGATTCAAGCCATGCAACTTGAGATTGATGCCTTAGAACTCAATAATACTTGGGAATTAGTTGATTTGCCCCCTGATAAGGTTCCTATAGTCTGTAAGTGGGTGTAT